>NC_053428.1:81147761-81236805 GCF_007990345.1 Gossypium hirsutum | reverse complement strand
GAATCCATATGAATTATCCAAACGGTCAAAGGAACAACGCAAATCCAGAAACTGTTCTGGCCTGTCCACAAGAACCTGAATATCTCTTACTGTACTGTTCATATTATTGTTTCGTTACTTTCATATGAAAGTAGATTCATCAAGGTTCGATTACATAATTTATTCACTATTAATTCCACTCCTACGAATTCTTGTGATTTTCCAATCCACACCACTGTGCTGTCAGCCTCTGTTTTCAAAGTAAACCTTACCTATTTCGGGTTTCATGGACAACTAGGGCCTTGTCATACATATGCCCACATATATCATACTTAGCCATTCAATGCTGATCATTTGCTCAAACTTCCATTCCAACTATAGTTACATCATGAAACCATTTATACATTCATAAACACGAATGGTCTATGCCATACTCCACTTCTACAAGCCATTTTCGCATGGCTGTACACTTATACATTTCAGTACTCGAAGACAAATGGTAGTCCTATACATGCCATATCAAATTCAACCAAAATAGTACCCAAAAGAGCCTTGATAGTGTGGGCGACTTCGACTTCAAGATCCCGAGTCCGATAGCTGGAGAACCAAAATCTATAAATAGAGGAGCAATGTAACGAGTAAGCAATTTATGCTTAGTAAGTTTTGAGCAAGGAATTCCAGCAACACAAAGAATAGCACACATTTAGCTAACAGAATATTTCATAATACGCAATTACCGATATCAAACTTGCTTCACAACATTAACAACCCTTATGTACATACACAATAAACTAACTTAGCCGAAGGCCGGTAGCTCGTTTATCAACTGAGCGAACATTTATTTGTAAGGGCTCGATTAATTCAACACATACGTAACATATCCCCATATTGGGATGTTTTTCGAGTATTCGCTGGAATTTTACAGCAAGCTCATTCATTACCAAATCACGTACCTTCGGGATTTAACCGGATATAGCTCCTCGTTCAAATGCCTTCGGGACATAGCCCGGTTTTAGTAACTCACACAATGCCTTCGGGACATAACCCGGATTTAACAACTCGCACGAATGCCTTCGGGACTTAACCCGGATTTAGTATCTCGCACAAAGGCCTTCGGGGCTTAACTCGTAATTTGTATCTCGCACAAATGCCTTCGGGGCTTAACCCGGAATTTGTATCTCGCACAAATGCCTTCGGATCTTAGTCCAGATATATTCACTTAGCACAAGCCTTCGGGACTTAGCCCGGACAGCATTCAATTAATCATGCACCTCTAACAATAATTCATGGCACATTCGTATTTCTTTTTCATTAGTAAACTCAACACAAGGCACACACCATCCTTGCACATTCGGCTCAATAGCCACTCATAGAGCATGATTTTAATTTGCTTAAAACATGATTTAATCACATCGTAATTTAAGCTCTCTTACTCAAGAACTTACCTCGGGTGTTGTCGAACGATTCCGCTAGCTATTCGACCACTTTTTCCTTCCCTTTATCGGATTTATTTCCCCTTTGCTCTTGAGCTTAATTAAACAAATAAATTGATTTCATCATTTAGTCATCAAAAAGATGAACACAAGGCACTTAGCCCATATTTATACATTAGACATTAAAGTCTCATACATGCAAAAATCATGCATCAACACAACATATAGCTAATTTCTTTCCCTTTGCCGAATATGCATGTCTATTTTTGGGGTCGATTTCAACACTTAATACACACATATACACACTAGTAAAGCATCCTCCCCCTTTTCATCAATTTAGCACATGCATTGCTCATTAACATGCAAAGTTACATTCGGCCTTAGCACACATCTTGCTAGCCGATTCTTCTCCATTTAGCAACCAATGCACATATGTGCTCACACAAAAATGCTAAAAAGGAGGTTCAAGAATCATCAAGCCATCATCACATGCATCATTAACAAGCTTCATATTTTGCATGCAATGGCATTAACACAACCTCCACCTAGGCCGAATCTTAACTCATCCTCATGCCTCATCACCACAACATCAAACATCAACCAAGAATGATGCATCCATGGTCAAGTGCCATTTCCATCACATAGCAAGATTTAGACCATGGGCTAGGTAGAACTCAAGCTAACAACTAAAACATGCATGCATCTCATGGAACATCATCAAACATACCTTAGCCTAGCTACATGCATGGCCGAATCTCTTCACCTTTCTTCTTCTTTCCTCCTTAAAATTTTTGGCCAAGGATGAACCAAAGGATGAGAAATTTTTTTCTTTGTTTTTCTTTCTAATTTAGGCTAAATGAAGGTGAGAAAGGATGAACACAAATTTTCTCCTTTCTTCTCTTTAGCTCACGGCAATGGGGGGCAACCACACATTTTTTTTTCTTTTGTTTCCATTTCTTTATTACCCATACTCCTTATTTTATTCTTCCATTAACAAAACATGTTTCATGACATGTTTTGCCCATCATTCCTTGTCATGGCCGGCCACTACTCATTAGGGGGGGGGGAAATTTGACATGCAAGTCCCCCTTTGTCCACATGCACTAATAGGTCCTCACACATTGACCTATCACATTTTAAAATTTTCTCACATAAGTCCTATTGACTAAATTCGCATGCAATCGACTAAATCGAAGCTTGAAATTTTCACACATTCATAATTACATATTCTAGACAATAAATATCACATTCAACATTTCGGTGACTCGGTTTAGCGGTCCCGAAACCACTTCCCGACTAGGGTCAACTTTGGGCTGTCACAGCTCCGAAACCCTGTTCTGGCGATGGATACCTACACATATTAAATATCATATGACCATATCATCAATAGGCATTCAAATCAATCTTAACCAAGTCCAAAAAATACAATACCAATACCAACAACCATAATACTCATAAGCATCACAATTTACCATTCAAAAACATACCAATGTCACTTTCAAGAATTCACCTGAATGGTCAATTTATATGTGCACTATCTTACCTAAAACTTAGCATACTAATATATTCTCAATTTCAACCATTTGCTACCTTAAATACCAATTCATAACAAGGCATTCACATAACAATTATAAACCACATATCAAAAGGCCATTTACACATATTTACATATCAAAGCATATACCATTGTCAAGCCACATCAATGGCTAAAACATAACAAAACATATAGGCTTCCATTAGCCAACTAACCTATACCTGCCATCTGACCAAAATACATTAAGTCCAAAAGTACCAAAATAAGAGTTCGATAGTGTGATGCAATCTTCAACAAATTCCAAAACGAGCAAGCTTCCGAATCACTATAAAACACGTAAAAAAAACAAAGTAAGCAATTAAGCTTAGTAAGTTCGTATAACTGCAAATATAACTTACCAATCAACCACAATTAAGCAAGTAATGTAAATCATAATGCATTTCAATTTGGTGTTAATAGCTTAACATATAATCACCAATAAAGTTAATTATGAAATCACAAATCTCATAGATTCAACTTCCACATGATTCACGTACATACCTGTATTGGTTAATATCGAACTCATACACTCTCGTAATATCACTGTACCCATTGAACCATTTGGAATAATATCGAATACTCGGGTATCTCGCACACTAAGCGCCAATACATGGTCGAAACCATCTCTATCTCATATCTCATATATATATGCTCACACTCGAGCTATCACCAGGTCTGCTCACACAACCTGACGGTCAAGATGTAGCTACACAGTGCTGCTCACACAAGCTGACGACTAACTGCAACATATGCCGAAAAACTCATCCATCGGTAGAACGTACAGGACCAACACCCAAAACACTATAACCCCTAATGATATGGCATTTGTATCCTATCTATTCCTAAGGTTCAACCGGGATTTTATACATTACCAATTCTTCCTCAAATATTTCCATGAAGTTGTATTCATCGAGAATGCAATAATAAAGTATTTAAAACAAAATTACTTTAATGCTTATTAACATACGAACTTACCTCAAATTAATACAGAGAAAATTGACCGATCAATCCACTACTTTGTTTTCCCCCCGATCTAATTTCGAACGAGGCTTTTCTTGATCTATATAATTTAACTATTTTAATTCATATTTTATTCAATTCAATCCAAAATTAATAATTTGGAAAAATTACTATTTTTCTACTAAACTTTTGACTTCTTTACAATTTAATCCCCAACTCATAAAAATGCAAATTCATGCAATTTAGTCCACACCCATGCTAGCCGAATATCATCTAACTTAAAGCAACCCATACATTTCATTTATTCACACATTTCACCACATAAATTTCACTTTTCTCAATTTAATCCCTATTTGATATTTTCAACCAAAATCACTTTACAAGACTTGTTTAACTATCACTAAACTTTCATTTTCATCCATCAAACATCAAGAACAACCAACACGCATTCATGGAAAAAATCTATACTTTTAACAGTATTTCAAATTAGTCCTTAGGCTAGTTAGATTAAGCTACAACGACTTCAAAAATATTGAAATCATTAAAAACAAAGCAAAATTGCACTTACATGCAAGGGAATAGCTTGACCGAACCTAAGCTCTCCTCCAATGGTTTTTTCAGTTAAACTTAGATGAAATGAAGAAGATGATATCTTTTTTTAGTTAATTTTTATCACTGTTTACTAATTTACCTTTATAACCTTTTAAAAAATTAAAAATTTCACTTATACCAAGCCAACATCTTCCACTAACTCATTTATAGGTTAATTACCATATAAGGACCTTCACTTTAAAGTTCTATAGCTATTAAACACCTTTAACTATTAGAACACAACTTTTGTACTTTACGCGATTTAGTCCTTTTTATCAAATTAAGCATGCAAACGATAAAATTTCTTAACGAAATCTTTATAGACTCTACTATCATTCTGTAGATATTAAAATAATAATAAAATGAATATTTTCACATTGTATTTGTGGTCCCAAAACTACTGTTCTGATTTCATTGAAAATGGACTGTTACAGGGATTGCTATGGCAAAGTTAATAACATAAGTGTAAATATGGGAACTATTGCGCGAATAATATATAAATGAAAAAACAATCAACTAAGAATGCTAAGGCTAAGATATTCCGATAGAAAATCAAGTATTGTGTCTAAGATATTTGTGTGGAAGGTTGGGATTACTCAGAATCAACCTTAATGGCAATAATGTCGTGGCAAAATCTTGATTAACTTACTGTGTAGAAGAGTCCTAGAGTGGCCTGCCTCTTTCAGGGCAAAACCTCAAGTCACTGTCCCTAATTATACAGGTTCTTATTACAGTAACTTGTGTAATTCCTTCTTTATGACTCAAGCATCATTTGAATTTTGCTCATGCCATCCAATAGTAGTTAAGTAATCCAACATTTCCTGCATTAAATCAACTTAACAAGAACAATATTTCATTGACTATTCTTAGGGATTGCACTTAAAAAATTGAATGGGGGTAAAAATATTAGATTTATACCACAAAAAATTAAAACAGTTAAGTATCATCAAAATAACCCCAACTCGATGAGATTTAACTTATTGGTTGGAAAATAAAATTCCAAACCATCACCTTCGTTTACAACCAAATAAGTTCATAAGAGAGCACTAAGGAAATAATGGAAGGACATGGGGAAAACAACTTCCGCTAGTCCACACTATAGCATCATAGTCCTGTGTTTACCGAGAGGATGACTTCCTCTTCCACTTGAGATCTTTTACTCTTTTACTTCTCTCTGGGATGCCTTTTGATGTTCCCTTCATCGTCCTTGTATAGAGAGAGTTCAGCCAATTAGTTTGTGTTAATCTTTTTCTCTTTTCTAAGGTGATTTATTTGGTACGAGTTTAAATTTCAAATTGAAATAGCTGCACATGAAACGTTTGACTTAGTCCTCCCAGCATTGCTGCAGCACTCGTGCTGGAATACCATCTACACTTTGCTCTAGTAAAACTTAACTCCTTTATTTCCTTTCTTCGATAACCTGTTCCTTTCCTACCACCACACAAAACATCCAAAAAAACCAATTAAAAGCACCAAATAACTCAACATAGTCCAAGTTCGAATGCAATATAAGAAATGCTAATTAAAATGCCCTAAAATGCAACAAAATATACCTAAGTACAAACAATTAGATAGGTTAAAAGGTAGAAATATAACTCTTTTCAAAAGTTGTCAGTGGCCAAATAGTGTAAAATTTGAAATACGGTCATACGACCGTGTCACTAGACCCGTGTAACTCACTATGCCCATGTAGACCAACCTGCTCCAAAAATAAATTGGACACATAGTCATGTGACAGCCCGTGTCCCAGGCTGTATGCACTTAAAATGACTTCTAAAACAAGCCAAACCATTACCAAAATCTTAGGTGCCAAGGCAAACCAAAATCAACCATTCATATGCCTTCAAAACACATATAAACAAGCTTAAAACATACCAAATTCACTCAATCCAAGTGTTTAACCAATATAGTCTCAGTGGCACCACAATTTAAAACATAAGTAACACCCTTACACACCAAAGATATAAACAACATAATAGTTTCATTCAAACACCAATCAAACTTCAATTAGCATAAACAAAAATCAATCCTTAATACTACCGTACAATTACAAACTTAGTCATTCTCAAAACTATAGTTTACCAAATCAAAATGACTATTTCTATGTCTATCTACAAATAATATACCAAAACTAGCTATCATTTTGTTTCACTAATTACAAAATCATGCATACCATTCAAATGGCTCAATCATCAACTTACCAAACACATTTAACATGACATTCCATCAATATACATTATATTCACTAGGAGTTCAATATAAAACATGAATTTAAAATCATAAAACATTTTTAACTTAATTAAAAACTCAACTATAAATCTAAGTCCATTAACTTCAAAGCCCTATATACATGCCACAAACCAAAATAACCAAATCAAAAACTACTGAAATAATGGTTGGATAGTGTGAGCTCCGAAGTTGATCAGTTCGACTAGTTCAGCAAAACGTTAACTATAGAAAAATAAAAAAAAATCAAGTAAGTTGGCGAAACTTAGTAAGTTCATGGATAAAACTAATAATCAACTTACCTCAATTTACATTTGAATTAAAAAAGAAACTTAAATTATTAAACCATGACAACCATTTACAATATCATATAACATTAGTGCTAAAACATTTCGTCATATATTTGATATCCACTACGGTTCAAACCAAATCTATTCACAAATATAAATAACATCTCTATTACTTATCACATCAATATTATAATGAAACATATTTTTACGATTATTTTTGATACAACAATATAATGAATATAATCCTAATTTATAAAATAGTTTAAACCTTGATCTTATAATTTCAAAACCCAATGAACTATAGCAATATGACTCGGATACTCGGGTTCCCCAAAACACACCATAGAGCATCGAAAGGCTAACAAAGGCACCAAAGTGAAAAAAGAGGCACTGAACCACAAATATAGGCACTGAAGTACAATCCCATACAAGCACGCATTCAAACCCTATTGGTATGCCAATCGAATCCTAAGCATTTATTATGTTCAAACAGGCATTTTAATAGAGTTTATACAATTATAATTTAGAGGAGCTTCTAGAAACACACTCGTATACATGGTATTCATTAGTTAAGTTCATTTCAATATCATATAACCATATTGTCCCAAAAGATCAACAATTACCAAATATCTATTTCTCACTTCTACTTAATTGTAAGCATTTTTAAATTACAACTTAATATCAAAGTTCGACAACAATTAAAATTGAACCAAAACATATTAAAATAACTCATAAATATATATTTATTTATACTATGAACTTACCTAAAATACGCTAACGGTTGATTACTAGGGGCTAATCTGCAGTTTTCTCAATTCCCCGGTTATCATCTGTACGATTAAATTCTTGATCTATATGATGATTAAATTCATTTATAAAATTCAAAATTCATTTATAAAATTCAAAATTCAATATTAAACTCATTTTTATGCATGTAACCCTTAAGTTTTTATTTTTACACATTTTTCCTAAACTTTTACATTTCTTTCAATTTAGTCCCTAAAGCCGACACTATTTAAATGTACACATTTCATCCTTAATATTTAGAACTGAATAGAACAACACCCTAATACAGTCTTTAAACAGTAAAAAGTTTACAATTTAATTTGTTGAATTATACGAAATTTCATATTAGGCCTTAGGTTCAAAACTATTAAAAATTCCTTTACAAAATAGTCTTAAATCACAATCAAGTTTACAAATCTTTCAACTAGCTCCAAGAACAATTAAAATTCATTAATGAAAAAACTCAAAATCTTTAGCAGTTTTGAAAACAGAGATACGACTTAGTTGGACCTAATTGGAACAGTCTCAAAAACATAAAATTTACAAGAAACAGAATAAAAATACACTTACATACATGAATCTAATGTTGGTCAAACCTTAAGCTATCAACCATGGCTTTTTAAGCTTTTCTTTCTTTTATTTGTGGTGGTCAATAGCTAAGTGGAAGATGATGGCCTTAATTTTTAAGTTTTTAATTACTTTATTTTAATTATTTTAACTTTAATTAATGAATAAAATCAAATCAAATGCTCACTAATTGTCCATACTAAACAAAAATGTCCTATTTTCCTTATAAATCCTTACACTTATAATAATTAAGCCATTTAATTAATAAAATAAAATAGCAACTATTTTTTACATCTTTTACGATTTAGTCCTTCTTCTTTAATTAACTAGCCAAATGTTAAAGTTCCTGAACCGAACCTTCACATACTAATGTAAAAACTTCATATATATTTAAATAAAATATTTATGAGCCCGATTTACAAAAATGAGATCTCGATACCTCATTTCCAGAAACTACTTGACTTGAAGGACAAACCACTTTTATTTAACTATTTGTTCAATTAGCAAAATTTAATCAACTCAAAATTCAGTTTAAACTATATTTGACTCACATGAATAAAATAATAAAAATTAATAATACGTTAGTTAGATTCGTGGTTCCAAAACCACTATTTCTGACACCATTGAAAAATGGACTGTTACAACTCTCCTCCCTTTGAAAATTTCATCCTCAAAGTTTTTTACCTGAAATTAGGTTCGAGTATTGTGATCTCATAGATTCTTCAATTTCTCACGTAGCTTCCTAAAATTTGTGTCAATGCCATAATACATTAATTAATGGTAAATTTTTTACTTCGTAATTCTTTCACATCCCAAGCTAAAATTCTAATTGGTTCTTCTCTATAAGTCAAATCAACTGCAATTCAATCTCATTCGTAAAAACTACATGTGATGGATCAGAACGATAGTGACGAAGCATCAAGACATAAATAAAATAAAATTATATATTTTGTCCAGTTCTGTAGGTAATGCCAAACGATAAGCTATTGGTCTGATTCTTTCTAAGATTTCATAAGATCCAATGAACCTTGGACTGGGCTTTCCTCTTCTGTCAAAATGTAACACTTTTCTTTAGGGTGACACTTTCAAAAAAACTTGCTCACCAATAGAAAACTCAATGTCTTTACATTTTAGATCGGCATTGGACTTCTGATGATCAGATGCAACTTTCAAATTTTCACAGACAATTCTAACTTTATCCTTTGTTTCTCAAACCAAATAAACTCTAGCTAACTTTCATTCATTCAGTTCCATTAGGTACAACAAACTTCTACAGTTACACTCATATAAGGCCTAGTAAAGTGTCATTTTTATGCTCGATTGATAATTGTTATTATAAGCAAACTCAGCTACCAATAAATATTTTTCCCAACTACCTTTGAACTCAATTAGGCAACATTGTAACATATCTTCTATAATATGTATTACACGCTCAGACTGACCATCTATTTATGGATGAGAAGCAGTACTAAAAATCAATCTGGAGCCTAACGTCTCATGCAACTTACCTTGAAATCTAGAGGTAAACCTCGGATCACGATCGGATATGATTGACAGTGGTACGCTATGCACTCTCACAATTTTTGAAACATATAATTTAGCTAATTTGTTTTCAAGTGAATAATTAGTTCGAACAGGTATAAAATGAGCGGATTTTGTTAACCTAGATCAAATCTTTCTTTTTGGATTCAACGATAATTGTAAAACAAAATCAATAGTGACACACTCGTATTTCTCCCAGGAATTATCACAGGTTGCAACAAACCTGATGGAACCTGATGTTCAACTTTCACCTACTAACATATCAAACATCTGGATACAAATTCTGGTATTTCTCGTTTCATAACAATAGTTTTGAAAACACAAATTCATGTAATTATCCTAACTGAACACTGAAATTTGATTATTTTCAACAAGTTTCTATTTAGTTAATCGTTTCAAATCATATTTTCACAATACTTGAATTCCCTGGTTGATAATCGGTGATCAGATAACAAGCTTTCAATAACACTAGACATATGTACTATCCCAGATTCAATTCTGAAACTTCTGTTAATATAACTTTCATCTGTTCAAAACTTTGTTGGTATTTATTCAATCAAACAAAACTATCATTTGTAACAATTTCATCAATGATAGAGCTATCACGAAAAAGTCTAAATGAATCATCTGTAATATACAGTGAATCCTAGAGAACTATTCACTTCTGTAATAATTCCCAATGATTCCTTAGTTCACAATTATCAAGAGTTGATTCAAAATAACTAAAACATTTTCAGTGGTTATCAAAAGATCTCAGAAGACTTAATTTCCAAAATTAAAATTCATATTTACTCATCTTCCCAAACACATGTTTCTTTCACAAAATCTACAGCACTAATTTCTGATGCTGATCATGTTCAATTTCATTCCCCACATAGATTTAATATCTTCCATAACATAGCAACAATTTTGTTCAAACATAGCTAGAAAATTCTATCCATTGGGTATATAGAGCGACTGAGTGATCTATAATCTAAGCGGTGTTATTGGAATCTCACATTGTTTATATCAAGTCTGAAGAGTAATCTTTGACACATCTTTCTTATAACTTTGAACTGACAACCATCCAGTTGAAAATCAATACTTAAAGATATTGTAGTTCCCTTTTTCTAAATAATTAATTCATCTCTATAAAATAACAACCAGTGATTCATCATGGTGTCTCTGATATGCTAACTGAAATCATTCTGCAATTCTCATAATCATGTATCGTTTCCCCAAATTACACATTTGTTCGTATGAAACCTCTATCAACCAACTCTTGTAATTGTGTCTTTAACTTTATCAATTTAATAGAAGCCATTTTATACAGAGCAATAGATATCAGAGTAGTTTTAGGCATGATCTCAATAGTAAATACAACTTCTTATTTGATGATAATCCAGGTAATTCTTCAAGAAACATATCAGTAAATTCCTTGTCTGTCAATAACTAATCAATCTTCGACTTTGATTCTCATGAATGTAGAATGTAAACTAATAATGCTTAAAATCCTTTACAAACTATTCTATGAGTTAAAATCACAGATATAAATTTTATAACACAATCAGTTCTATCTGACTCAATAGTAATTATCATAAAATCCGATATCTCAAATCGGTTCATTTCTGACTACAATTTACTTCATCATCTTGCAAATCAACCAACTTATACTCGGTATTACCTAAAATTCATAAAACGATAATAATATTAGCTCAGCAAGAAAAATTCACAACTCTAAATTCTTAGTGGACATTTTATACAAATCAATTTAACTATGGCATTCTGATCCAACGGTTTAATTACTTTATCATCAAATTTAGTCTATATTACTGGTATACTCTTTTCAGATACTAAAGTAGTTCAAAAGTAATAATGAATTGACTCAAAGTCTATCAATGCATATACATTAACATCAAAAAGATAAAAAAATATCGATTATTATATCTGGGTTAGAAGTCTCTTCTTTGGCTCGAATGGCTTAAGTTTTATTATTATTGCTCGATCATAGTCGTCTACCTACTTGATAAACAGATATCTGTTAAACAACTTGATTTTTAAAAAAAATTCTGACTTCTTTGTTCAACCCTTCATAAAATGTTTAGTAAGTCCACATCAAAAATAGGTTCCAATCATAACTCGATGCACATCCCTGTAAAACTTTCCACAATGATCACAAACAAATATATCATCATTACGGATACTGGAAATACTGACTATTGGTGTCTAATGGAGTCTTGAATCATTCTATCTGAACTTATTTCTTCCTACGAATCCAGATGATATGACATTGTGGCTAAAAGTACCTCGGTTTATTTGAAAGTGGAGCTGAAGACAATTTAGATATATTTCTTTTGTTAGAGTCACGAAATTTCATTTTAATCTTTTTTTTTATTGTTACTGATCTCTTCCATTTACTGCGTTCGATCAGAAAAAATCACAAATTCCCATATTTTCATTGTTTTAGCCAACATTTTAATTTTTATCAATCAATCCATCTCCACAACAAACACACATCTCATTTTTCAGTCGGTACAATCTCGCAAGTATACTAACTAAACTGTACAAACTCTTGTTCATATTCTGATATAGACTTTTTTTCCTATTTCAGGTCGAGAAACTCTTTCTTTTCTATTCCAAGTATCATTTACTGACATATTTCTTTCTAAATTTAGTTTGGAAAGGTCTCAATTAACTTTCTCCTTCTATATAATGGCTAATAACGTACTACCACTAATACACTTTGTCTTTCAATAATAATACTCCACATATAAAGTAATCATCAACTGAACATGCCAATTCATCAAATATTCTCTGAACATTTTCTAATCAGAATTAAGCTCTACTTGGACTGCCATCTATCTTGCCTCTAAACTGGTCGACCCCACATTTATGAATCTTATCTATGGGAAATCTAGATACATATATAGAAGACGAACTTTGAGGACCTCAGGGTTTTGTGTGGCACAATAGAGGGATAGAGGTTGTGGAGCAACCGAATTGATTCGTAACAATTTCATTAATACAATAACCTATTAAGCTAAAAAAGACATTCTTTACCATATTTTCGTGCATTTGCAGAACTGGCATGCTATATACTCACTCTTTGCTTGGGAGTCGAGACATTACTTTTGATTTCATCAGTAACGGGACAATTAGAATCGACCAATATCTTTTAAATAAAAATAAAAATAGGGTTAGATTAGATCAAAAGCTTCACACCAATTAGATCTGTTCTTCCTCCACTCTAGACTTTCGGTTTCTCTCTAAAAATAGGGAATTGGCGTGGGTTTATCTCTGTCCCCTTGGCTGAATACTTGGTCTTCCCCATCTTCCCTCTTCTGTTAGTTTTCCTCTCTTAAGCAGTTGGTTCTGTCCAACGCGAGTTGTTTTCGGTTGGTAAGTCTTTTGGTAAGGGCAAAAGTTATGCCTCAAACATTTTGAGTAATGTTGTTATTTATTTAGTAATTTGTTAAGTTTCTAACATGCGGTCATGTTATATTGTGGTGTGCAGCAACAAGATATAACGAACTCGGTTTACTAGGGGTATCGTAAGTTATACCTTTTGGAGCAGTAAGGGTAAGCAACACGAATATAGGTCAATTGTTGTTGTTTTATCGATTTAGTTCCAAACATGACTAATGTTGGATATGAAATTGTCATTGTTTTAGGTGTGGTTCATCTTAAAAGGGGTTGCGTACCTAGAGTCCTATCCGGTGTGTACAAATGCAACTTTGGTTATGGTAATCGGCAAAAGCTGAAATAAGTGACGACGACACTACACGGGCGTGCGCTCGCTCATGTGGTAGCCCGTATGCCTAAACATGGGCGTAGGATCATTGAGGCTATCCATGAGCGATTTCATGGGCCAAGCCGTATTGGGCCATTTTGGGCTGAACTGGGCCGTGTATATTTAGATTACAGAGATATGGCTGATATATGTTGTATGATTACATAACGTGAAATTGTGTATATATATGAGAAACTTAATGAGAAATAAGCCCATACACGTTTCTTGTTATTTATATGAAGTGTACGACTGACAAGGGTGATGAAGTTATAAACAGTGAGTTACACGGGTTGAAAACACGGGCGTGTGACTCTCCAAAGTGTGAAAATTTTCTAAGTGTTGCAAAAGTTTCATATGTTTACGGTTTGGTCCCAAACCACCCTGAATGTACCACACAGGTAAACCACACAGACGTGTGGAGAATATTGGGCCAGGCTACGTAGTTTACACTGGGTCACACGAGCGTGTGGGCCCACATTGGCCCCCAATATTAGCCGTGGGCCCATTTTTACTGTTTGACTATTAAGGTTGCATGGGTCGCCCAAGACAACTATGGACCTACTGTTGGGTCGGTAAGTGTACCTAGACCCCTTTTATAGTAAAATGACTGTATTGCTCCTATGTGGTAAAATGACTATTATGCCCTTGTGGGATGTATGACCGTAGTTGAGCATGCCATTTTAAACATATTGAATACATGTATGATATTTCAACATGACATGACATAATGCATGGTATGTTGCATGGGGATGGATTTTATTATGATTGGAGGAAGTGTACTGTACTGGCAGCTTTGCTACAAATACTATTTAGTGCTGCAACCGGTGCTACTTAGAGTGTAGGGATGGGTGGGTTGATTTTATCCCCACAGAGAGTGTAGGGTTAGACGGAGGTGGAGTGTAGAGGCTGGTTGGGTAGGATCTATTGATTGCATATATGTATTGTACTGTTACTAAGTTGGGCTCAAGCCCAAACTAATACTGATATTGTAATGGGCTAAGGCTCTGACTGAAACTGAACCATGACTGAATTGGGCTTAGGCCCATACTGTATATGCACACTGATTGGTTATTTGGTATGGGATTGCATACTGAGTTTTCATAACTTACCCATCTATTTATCTATACAGGTAATCCCCAGGCTTAGTTGGATTGGTGCTGCGAGGGACTCAAAGGTGGTCACACAACCGCAGCTACTTTCTTATTTGATTTTAAATTACAAGTAGTTTGTTTTTGGGTATTTTTTATGTAATAAGGCCTCCTTAAATTTTTAATATTCAATTTGGGGTTTTACTTGTTTGATTTATAACGACTAGTCGTAAGACGCAAGTTTTCCAAAAAGATAAATGTTTTTCCAAAACACCACGTTTACTCAACAAGTTTTAAAAGCTTCCACAATAAATAATGTTTTACAATAAATGGTGATTTAGTACGATTAACTCTTTGCTAGATGACTTATATTTTGAGAACAAACGAGACATCCTAAAATCATCGTCCAGATCACAAAGAGGTTAATTATAAAACTAGTTTTTCAATGATGTCGCATTTTAACAAAAAAAACACTTCAATGTAACATTGCCAATTTTGGCCATAACATTCAGGCCGGGTTTGGGGTGTTACATAGTTAGAATAGTGGTTTTGAGACCACAAATCCAAGGTCGAGAAATTATTTTAGTGTTATTTTATGTGTTATAGCATGATTATATGGATGTTTGAAAATTTTGGTGAATTAATTTAAGCGATTGCGTGCTTAATTTTGAAAAACGGACTAAGTCGCATAAAGTATAAAAGTTTTGTTCCATTAGCTAAAAGTGTTAATTAGCTATGGAACATTAAAACAGAGGTCCTTATTAAGAAAAGAGACAAATATTAATGTTTTGGCTGGATATGGAGACAAAAATCATGAAAAGTCAATGGTTAGTTGGCATTAGGTGACAAAATTTGACAAATGAATAAAATAATAATAAAAAGCCTAATTATCATATTATTTTTCCATCTTCTTCTCTCTATCGATTTTCTCTAAGAAAAATGGCCATGGGAGCTTAAAATTTTCAGCAACTTTAGACCCTTGAAAGTAAGTGATTTTGATGGTCATTTTTGTTGATTTTTATGTTTTTGGAACCCTTATAACTTAATCTAGCTAATAAGGGGACTATTTTGCAAAATGGTTGAAAGTCTAGGTTTTTGCCATAAGAATATTCATGTTGTTTGTTGCATTTGTATTGAAGAAAATGAATATTGGTTGTTAAATAAACAACTTTTGTTAAATGATTTTCATGAAAACACCTAAAATGGGCCATTTTGTAAAAGTTATAAAATAGGTGGTAAATGTGTGAAATAATGGAAAATGTGGGCTGCTCTAAGCATGAAAAAGGTTCGGCTATGCATGCACAGTAAAGAAATTGAACACATTTCATTTTACGAGCTTAGGGGCAAAAGTGTAAATATGAAAAAGTATAGGGGTAAAAATGTACTCTTACCAAAAATGTGAAATTGGGCTAATTTGAGTAGCATGGTGAATAAATAAATTAAATGTGTTGTTATAGATCAAGGAAGATGAAATTCAGAATTAGATTAGGGGAAAAGCAAGATAATCGAGTAATTGACTTATTTTGCCGTTTCCTACCGAGGTAAGTTCGTATGTTAATAAGCATTAAATTTGATATGTTTAAATGCTTAATCGATATCATGTATTATTTCATATGTTATTATTGGATCGTGAATAATACAAAAATACGAGATCGTATTGAAAGATCAAATTAAGAGAAATGCAGGGTTGAGTATGATCGAATTACGACATGTTATAAATTAACGGTAAAGACCATGGTTGGACCATGGCAATATCTAAGCCAGTGTAAGACCATGTCTGGGACATGGCATCGGTATTGTTACGTGAGCCAATGTAAGACCATGTCTGGGACATGGCATCGGTATTGTTACGTGAGCCAGTGTAAGACTATGTCTGGGACATGGCATCGGTATTGTTATGTGAGCCAATGTAAGACCATGTCTGGTACATGGCATTGGCATTGTTACACGAGCCAATGTAAGACCATGTCTGGGACATGGCATCAGCATTGTTGCGTAAGCCAGTGTAAGACCATGTCTTGGACATTGTGACAGCCCAAAATTGACCCTAGTCGGGAAGTGGTTTCGGGACCACAAGACCGAGTCGTAAAAATAATTACTTGCTACATTCTATGCTTATTATGTGTGAACATGAGTATGTGGAAGTTTCACTCCCTAATTTTACCAATTGCATGAGAAATTATTAATTGGGATCAATTTGAGACGTTGTAAAAGTATGATAGTCTAATTTAAATGGTCTATTAGTGCATGTATCAAAAAAAAGTGGTTTTGCATGTCAAATTGCCCAAAAGATGATGGGTGGCCGGCCAAGGAGTGATAATGCTCCACTCATTCTAATTTAAAATGTTTCTTTGGTGAACAAATGAGGGGATTAATAATAGAAAAGGGAACAAAAAAAAATGGGTGTCATACTTGCCATCACCTAGCCGAAAAACCAAGAAAAAGAAGGGGAGAAAAGAACTAGGGAGGGATTCGGCCATTGCTTGCTTAGGGAGAGTGTTTGATGTTGTGGCATGAAAAATGAGGGAGTTTGAATGCTTAATAAGGAGGGAAGAAGTAGTGTTCATATTTTCTTTCTTTTGCAATTGTTCTAACTAGAGGAAGAAGAGGAAGCAAGATTCGGCCAAGGTGGTCCTTTAGACCAAGGTATGTTTAATGTTGTCTTAGAGATGCATGCATGTTTTAAATAGCCCATGTTCAAATCTTGAATCTTGTTGATAACATGAGCAATCGGTCATGAGAAAGTGTTCAAGGAATGGTTGTTGTTCATGTTATTTGGATGAGAAATGGTGAGTTTGGTTGTTTCATGTTAAAGTTAGGTGAATGATGATAGAGGAGTGTTTGAACTATAAAAAAAAAAAAAGGGAGAATCGGCTACCTTGTTATGAGCTAGGGCCGAATGTGAGTTTGGTTGTGTTTGAATATTACATGCTTGGTAGAATGGTGGATGAAGGTGCCGAATGTATGTTGGATTGATAAAGTCTCCAAATTGATTTTTATGTATGTATGCATGACCGAATATACGTGGTCACATGAGTAAGGAAATGAGTTATTTGATATGTGGTAAAGGTTAAGTACTAAATCGAAGGTTGCTAAAATTGCCATTCCTTTGGCCGAATATATGCTTGACCAATGATGGAATTGTTGAATGATTAGTTGGGTAGCAAAAGAGGCATTCGGCCATCTCTTGAGAGCTTGTGTGATGTTGGGTTTAAAATTAGCAAAGGTAAATTACCTAATGCATGTGCATGTGTGATTAGATTTTTGATGACATGGTAGTTGCATGAGGTTATTAGCCGAATATACTAACATACATATACATGTGAAATTGGATTGTAAATATTTAGTAAAGTGGTTAAACTAGTTAAATTATTGATTTAGCTCAAGGAGCTAAAGGAGGTGAATCGAGCAAAGGCAAAGAAAAGGTTATCGAGTAGCCGAGTTGGAACCATCTTACCCAACACGAGGTAAGTCATTAAGCATGTAGTGGGTATTATTTCAATGGTCATAATGTTTATGTATTGGTGCTGAATGGAATGAATAAATATACATATATATATATGTGCATGTACGTATGTGATGATGAAATTGTTGAATGAAAGAAAAGAGGTAAGATGTACTGAGTTGTTGATCTCGGCACTAAACGTGCGGGATAACCATTTATGACCATGAGATTGGCGCTAAGTGCGCGGGATTAAATTGTACAGCACTAAGTGTGCGATTTGACTATGTTGCACTAAGTGTGCGAAATGAATATGATGCACTAAGTGTGCGAATTGACCATGCGGCACTAAGTGTGCGAGTTTGACTATGTAGCACTAAGTGTGCGATTTGATTATGTGGCACTAAGTGTGCGAGTTGATTTTATAGCACTGAGTGTGCGGGCTCGATATACATTCGTGAATCATTATGGACACTATGTGTGCGACACTATTGAGTCGATCGCGGACAGCGGATCGGGTAAGTGTCTTGAGTACATGGCTAATATGTGCTATGCTTATACTTGGTGTTGAGCTCGGTAAGTTGAACCTATGTGACAACTATACTTGAAGTCATGTACATAAAAATTTATCGTATGATGGGTGAAAGGCCGTTTTGTTGTTTGATTGTAACGAAAATAAATTGATTTATGAAAATGCTTCAATGTCCTATTGATGAGCATATAGAATGTGAATGCATGAATTGATATGAAATTGAATTGGTGGGTTGGAGGAACTATGGTATGGTTCGGTATGGATGGAGTAAATTGTCTCGTTCCATTTTGTTTCCTCTTGTGATAATGTTGTTGATAGATGGTAGTGCATTGCTTATGACTTACTGAGTTATAAACTCACTCGATGTTTCCTTGTCACCCATTATAGGTTGCTTGGACTCATCTATTATTACGGGGTCGGGCCGTCATCGAAGTCATCACACCGGATAGCAAGTTTTGGTACTTTCTTCTTAGTGTGTTTAGAAGATCATTTTGGCATGTATAAGCTAGTACGTTGTGTTTGAATTATGGCATGTAAACTTTAAGCCATGCGAAAATGGCACGAATGTTCGATTGAATTGGATCAAGGGTAGGCATGAAATGGACCTAGTTACTTTCGTAACAGATGCTGGCAGCAGCAGTGTCATGAGATTGAAAAATCACTAAAAATAGTAGGAGTGGAATTAATTGATGAATAAATTATGTAATCAAAGCTCGATGAGTCTGCTTTCATGAGGAAGTAACGAAAAGATCATATGGGCAGTATATTAAGAGATAATCAGATTTTAGTGGGACAGGGCCAGAACGGTTTCTGGATTCCCTGCTCCGACTTTGGAAATTCATTATAAATTAACCAGAGATAATTAGGGGTCGTACCATATATGTACAGATTCCTCTCTGAGTCTAGTTTTCATAGAAACAAACGGCAACAGTATTGAAGCCCCGTGCAGAGAGATATCCAAGTCGTAATGGGCAAAGGTCAGTGTAGTCGACCCCTGCAACTTGGGGGACTTTGACTAATAAACTGTACTAATTGGCCCAACCAAAAATTCTAGAAAAAAATACATAGATGGGCACATGAGTCTAGTTTCTGGGAAAAATTACGAAACTGATTTTCGAGTTACGAAACTCAAGATATGATTTTTAAAACGACTAGTACGCAGATTGGGCAGTGTCTGGAAAATAAAATTTTGTAAGAGGTTAAAGCCAGTTAACACCTCGTGTTCGACCCCGATGTCGGTTTCGGGTTCGGGGTGTTACAGACATGGCATCGACATTGTTACGTAAGCCAGTGGAAGACCATGTCTGGGACATGGCATTGGCATTATTACGTAAGCCAAAGTAAGGCCATGTTTGGGACATGGCATCGACATTGTTACATGAGCCAATGTAAGACCATGTTTGGGACATGGCATCGGCATTGTTACATGAGCTAGTGTAAGACCATGTTTGGAACATGGCATCACATCGTTATGTGAGCTAGCGTAAGACCATGTCTGGGACATTGCATCGGTATGAGGCATCGTGTAAGACCATAGCTGGGCTATTGGCATCGATATGAGATTTCCATGTAAGACCATGCCTGGTGTAACAGCTCGATTTAGACCCTAGTTGGAATAGTGGTTTTAGGACCATAGATCCGAGTCAGAAAGATATTTTAATATTATTTTTCATGCTTATAATATGTGAATTGATGTTTGTGAAAATTTTGTATGAAAATTTTACCATTTGTGTGCTTAATTAGCAAAAAGGACTTAATCACGTAAAATGTGAAAGTGGCCTTCTATTTGATAAAGTGCTTAATTACTGTGTTTCTTTAATTGTGGGGTCCTTATGATGCAATTATTCCATTGAATTAATGAATGGACATATATGGCAAAGGTCAGTGGAATTTAAATGTATATAATAGGGTTGTTTTAGTAAAATGTATATTAATGTTAATTAAATTAAAACAAAGCATGAAAATAAGGCCATTTATGTTTAGCCTAGACAAATTCATCAAATAAAAACAAATAAAAGAGCTCTTAGGGTTTTGGCACATTGATTTGGTGATTAAGGTATGGATTTTGTTAGATTTTTTATAATTTCTACGTTTTTGTGATTGTTGCTTAGTAATCTATCAACCCAATGTCTCAATTTCTAATTTTTATGCTGATTTTGATTTATGCCATTTTTGATTTTGTGAGCTTTGAAATGTTAGTTGATGGAAAATGAAAGATATGTATTGGGTTGACATATTTTGTTTTTGAATTTTTGATGACTTTGAGTAATTTGGGCTAAATTGTAAAAATGAGATTTTGAGGGACTAAAATGTGAAATAAATGAAACATAGGGGCTTATATGAACACCTTGTATATTCAGCTAAGCAAGTGTCTTTGGAAATTTGGTGTATTTTGTGATTTTGTGAATTAAGGATTAAAGTGTCAAAATGTAGAAATGTGAGGCTAATTTGTAAAATGCCCTAAATATGTGTTTTTGGATTGATTTGAATTTATATAGACCAAGAACCAAAGTAAACGGAATTAGATCAGGGAAAGTCGAAAGTTGTTGAGTAGTCAATTCCATTTGTTCGAATCATTACGAGGTAAGTCAATTTACAAATAAATGTGTTTGAATCAATTTATTTATGCTTATATGCTATTGAAATGAAATGACTGGCTTGGAAGATGAATATGTGGACTTGTGAAAGCATCGAAAGTGTTTCGATGTCCGAAAATCCCCGTACGAACCATAGAAATAGTTAGGATACATATGTCATGACATAGGATCCGATATGTGTTTTCGTGTAAGACCATGTCTGGGACGTTGGCATTGACTTATGATTTACGTGTAAGACCATGTCTGGGACATCGGCATCGCATTTGATTTCGTGTAAGACTCTGTCTTGGACAGTGGCAACGATATTCGATTACATGTAAGACCATGTCTGGGACGTTGGCATTGTACGAGCTTTCTGAGCTATCCGAGTATCCTTATTGATTCCAAACGGTTCAACGGGCATTTTGAGAAATGAATAACCATGTGGATGTGTATTTGACTTAGGTACGTTTGAAATTTTTATCATCAATTGAAAATGAAATGTAAGTATATGTAACACCCCAAACTTGGCCTAGACGTTATGGCCGAATCTGGCGATGGCACATTAAAGTGTTTTTTGAAAAATAAAACTTCGTGGAAAAACCCGTTCTATATCAAACCCCTTTGTGATCTTAACAAAAATTTAGGATATCTCGTTCATTTTTAAAGACTCAAGTCATTTTATCAAAATGTTAAGCATATTAGATTGTTATTACATGTTAAAACATTGTTTGTTGCGGAAGCTTTTAAAATATGTTGCGCAAACATGGTGTTTTGAAAAGCATTTATTATTTTTTTTAAAATCTACGTCTTATTACTAACAGATATGATTCAGAATAAATAAAATCCCAAATTAAAAGTTAAAAATTTAAACAGGACTTATTACAAAAACAAATACCCAAATTAAATTTCTTGCAAACCAAAAAGGAAATATGGAAGCATGTGCGGTTGTGTGGCCACCTTCGAGTCCTTCGCGGCAACGACCCGCCTAAGCTCAAGGATTACCTGTACAAATAAACAGAAGGGTGAGTTTACGAAAACTCAGTGTGTAATCCCTTAATGAATAAACAATCAACATACAGTATGCATATAAAGTCTGGGCCTTAGCCTGTTCCAGTAATAGTTCGATTTCAGTTAGGGCCTCAGCCCATTACAGTATCAGTATCAGTGTGGGCTTTAGCCCATTTCAGTGACAGTAACACTACAGTTATGCAATCAAAAATCCTACCCAACCAGCCTCTACACTCCACTCTATCCAGCCCTACACTCTATGTGGACATAAAATCGACCCACCCATCCGTACACTCCAAAATAGCACCGGTTGCAGCACTAAACAGTATTTGCAGCAGAGCTGCCAGTATAGTACACTTTCTCCAATCATAATAAACTCATCCCTATGCAATATATCATGCTTCATGTCACAATATCATACATGTATGCAATATATATAATGGCATGCTCGATTGCAGTCATACATATTATAAGGGCATAATAGTCATTTTACCCCGTAAGAGCATAACAGTCATTTTGTCAATTTGGAGTCTAAGTATACTTACCAATCCAATAGTAGGTCCACAGTCATCTCGAGTGACCCGTGCAACCTAACAGTCAAATAGTGAGAATGGGCCCAAGGCCATAATGCGGCCCATGTAGGCCCACATGCCCGTGTGGCCCACAAAGCCCAGAAATGACCTTGGCTACGTGGATACACAGCCTGGCCCAATATTCTCTACACATTCGTGTGATTTACCCGTGTAGGGCCCACAAGTCCGTGGGGCCCATATGGCTCATTTCGGCCCAACATGGCCCAAAATGGCCTAAACCCACAAAAGTGCTCACGGTGGCACCTATGATCAAACGCCCATGTTTATGCGTTCAGATTACGAAACGAGTGAGCACATGCCCATATAGCGTCAATGGTCACGTTTTTTGGCTTTTACCGATATATGATTTGGGGAATGTCTATACACCAGATAGGATTCTAGGTTCGCAACCCCTCCTGAGATGAACCGTACCTAAAACAAATGACAAAACCATGACCATCGTTAGTCATGCTTAATATTAAAACAGTCCCAACGAACTTGTTACTGTCACTTATTTCCACTTCTTTAACCGATGATGCCTTACAACTTCGTAGGTAAACCAAGTTCAGCATGATTAGATGCTACCAAAATAACAATATTAGAACCTTAACATAGTTTAATCAAAATGGCCTCATTACCTAATCAATTGGGCACAACTTCCCCCTTACCAGAAGACTTACCGAGACCACGTGATAGGAGTTGAGCGCAAGAGGAAGAACAGACTCGGTAGAGAATCGAAAAGGAGGATTGAACTGGAACCAAAAATAGAAGAGGGTGTAACGACAAGTAAAGAAAAAAAAGAGAATAGCCAAAAGAGCAGAAGTCAAGCAGGGACCTACTGAAAACGTAAAACCCAGATTCAGAGAAAAGAGTAGTCGGCCCACACTCCATACGAAAGCCGGAAGCACTCGTTTTGACAAAGGCGACAATGAAACAGTTACCCCTCCTAATAGAAATTGGCAACACAAGAAGAAGGAAAGAATATATGAGAATCGACAATAAAGAATATGGGAAAGATTGATGGAATAAAAATAATATTCAGCTACACAAACTGAGTGTGAGCAATTCGAAAGCAACAAGAACAATAAGGGAAGAAAAGTGAGGGAGAGAGGGGAAGTCGATCAATCAAATCAAAGTATTGGAGAGCAAAATCAAAATAGGCCAACCTAAAAAATACTTGAATGGTCACAAGTAATATTCGGCTATCAAACAAACAACACTCAAAAGATTGAAAAGAAGAATGGAGAGCAAAACTAGAACATAATTTTGGCACTAAGAGTAAAAGGTCCTATGACTGAATTGGCACAATGGAATTCCCACATTCGGCATACTACTCCTTCACACCTCAACCTCCCTTAATTCTCTCCTAAAATCTCTCCACAATATCCTCCTAGAATTTGGCTACACACTCCCCACTCCCCTCAAACACTTCAACCGCCCATTAGCATCAGAATTCTACTGACATATAACCTTTTACACGGCATAATAGCAAAATAAATCACTCATTTTGCATCACCAAGTCTTAAACCTTAGACCCCATGGAATAATCCACACGCTCTTATCCCCTAGATCAGTAGGCCTTTTATGACATGTTTTCCCCATAATTATTTAAAAACCTACTGTCTAGAGTCAAGGGTTTATTCCTTAAAAAAACAAAACTTTTTGCACATGCCCATGCTTGAACCCAAGAATTCTTAGACACTTCCTAAGACATTTAACCACTAAAGCAGATACACAGTTGTGTCACTAACATACAAAAGTAAATACTATGATTTTGGGGCATTACAACTCCACCCCCTAAAAGAAAATTTTAGCCTCAAAATTTACCTGATCAGAACAGATGAGGGTATTGTTGTCACATCGCCTCTTCGGGTTCCCACGTAGCCACCTCTGAGTTGTGATTATGCCAAATTACCTTAACCAGCGGGACAGACTTCTTTGTTAACACTTTTACATCACGGTTTGATACTTGAACTGGCTCTTCCTCAAAAGTTAGATCTGGTTTAACCTCTACCTCCTCAGTTGAAATAACATGCGTGGGATCAGAGCGGTAGCGCCTCAACATAGAGATGTAGAACACATCGTGAGTCTGGCACATTTCGGAAGTAACTCTGACTGGTAGGCAACTGGTCCCACACGTTTTAGTATGCAGTAAGGCCCAATGAACCTAAGGCTCAACTTGCCCTTCCTCCTAAATCTAAGTACTTTCTTTCATGGTGAGACCTTGAGAAATATGAAGTCCCCTACAGAATACTCAATCTTCTTACGCTTCAGATCCGCATACGACTTCTGTCTGTCTGACGCTACCTTCAGTCGATCCTAAATTAATCTAACTTTATCCTCTGTATCAGAAACTAACTCAGGGCATAGAACTCACCGCTCGCCCAACTCAGTCCAACATGAGGGAGTACGACACCTATGACCATATAATTCCTCATAAAGTGCCATTTGTATTCTAGACTGGTAGCTATTATTGTATACAAACTCCACTAACGGCAAGTAGTCCTCCTAACTGCCTTAGAAATTTATCACACAACTCTTTAACATGTCCTCCAGTATCTGAATCACCCTCTCTGATTGACCATCTATCTGAGGATGGAACGTAGTACTGAAGTCCAACCTTGTACCCAATGCTTCATGCAGCTTCTTCCAGAATCGAGACTTGAAGCGAGGATCCCTGTCAGATATTATGGAAACTGATGCCCTATGTAGTCTCACTATCTCAAACACATATAGTTTAGCCAGCTTTTGCAAAGAGTAATCAGTACGGACTGGTATGAAATGGGCAGACTTGGTCAATCGATCTACAATAACCCATACTGAATCCTTTTTAGAAGGCGTTAGGGGTAGTCCACTAACAAAGTTTATAGTTACTCTCTCTCACTTCCAAAGTGGAATCTTAACTGGCTGAAGCACCCCTGAAGGCAACTGATGTTTAGCCTTAACTCGCTGGCAAGTCAGGCATTTACCCATGAAGTCGGTAACCTCACACTTGAGACCTGGCCACTAATATAACTAACGGAGGTCTCAGTACATCTTGTTTCCACTGGGATGCATAGCATAAGGGCTGCTATGCACCTCTCGTAGTATAGACTGCCTCAAATCAGTATCCTTCGGTATATAGACTCTCCCACAGAAACAAAGTACCCCTTCGCTATTCAATCCATAATCTGATTGCTACCACTCTCAATCTATCGTAATTGAAGACCCAGTGACTCATCATCTAGCTGTTTACACTTAATCTGCTCAAACCACGTCGGTTTAACCTGAAGTTCAGCTAACAGACTACCATCATCAAATAAGATGAGACGAGCAAACATCGCCCTCAGATCAGTCATAGCCCTACTGCTTAGTGCATCAACCACCACATTGGCCTTCCCTGGATGGTATTAAATCATACAGTCATAGTCTTTAAGCAGCTCAATCCATCTATGCTGCCTAAGATTTAGCTTTTTCTGAGTAAGGAGATACTTGAGGCTCTTGTAATCCATGTAAATAATACACTTCTCACCGTATAGGTAATGCCTCTAAATTTTCAGTGCGAATACCACAGCGGCCAATTCCAAGTCATGCATCGGATAATTTGCCTCATGATTCTTAAGCTGACGAGACGCATATGCCACCACCTTACCCTCTTGCATCAACACACATCCCAAACAAACATGTGATGCTTCACTGTAGACAGTGAATTCTTTCCCAGACTCTGGCTGTATTAAGACAGGGGCCTCAGTCATAACTTTCTAAAGCTTCTCAAAACTTTCATGCTGTGCATCAGTCCAGTTAAAGGTACTCCCTTATGCAACAACTTAGTTAGAGGTGCTGCAATCAACGAAAACGTCTATAATTCCCCGCCAGTCTCAGAAAACTGCGAATCTCAAATACAGTCTTAGGTGGCTTCCAATCTAGAACGACTTTAATTTTTTGAGGATCAACCCTAATCCCTTCAGCAGATACCACATGGCCCAGAAATGTTACCTTTCGTAACAAGAATTCACACTTACTAAACTTGGCATACAGTTGTTTCTCTCTCAAAATCTATAGAACAACTCAGAGATGTGCATCATGCTCATCTTCAGTTCTCAAATACACCAGGATGTTATCAATAAACACCACCATGAACCGATCCAGATAGGGCTGGAACATTCAGTTCATCAAATCCATAAAAGTTGTTGGTGCATTTGTCAGTCCAAACGGCATCACTAGGAACTCATAAGGACCATAACAAGTCCTAAATGTTATCTTGTAAACATCAGTCTCCTTGACCCTCAATTGATGGTACCCCAATCGGAGATCAATCTTAGATAAAACCAAAGCTTCTCGAAACTGGTCGAATAGATCGTCTATCCTTGGTAGGGGGTACTTGTTCTTAATAGTCTTATTCAATTTCTAGTAATCGATGCACATACGCATGGATACATCCTTCTTTTTCACAAATAAAACTGGTGCTCCCCACAGAGACACACTAGGGCAGATGAACCCTCGATCCAGTAATTCTTGAATCTGAGCTTTAAGCTCTACTAGCTCCTTCTGTGCCATTCCATAAAAGGGCGATGGGCATCGGAGCTGTACTAGGCAGGAGCTCAATCCCAAACTCAACTTTACGGTTTGGAGGTAACCTAGGTAGCTCATCAGGAAAAACATCTGAAAAATCCTTAATTGTTCTAATGTCCTTAACAGAATAAGCCTCAGAATATGAAACACCGATGTAGGCTAGATATGCCTTACAACCCTTACAAACCAATTTCTCAGCCCTTAGTGCAGATATCACATTTGAAAAATAATTCTGACACTCCCCAATTACAACTATCTCGTCACCCTCTGTACTTTCAGTACCATCCGTTTAGCTGCACAATCCAAATTCACTTAATGTTTAACTAGCCAGTCCATACCCAGTATTAAATCGAATTCTCCAAAAGGGAGTTCCATTAAATCTGCAAAAAAGATGGTTCCTTGAACCTCCAATGGTACATCTCTGAACAATTTGTTTACTCTCACTGACTGCCCTAATGGACTAAACACCGAATCTCACTCGTAGTGCTTTCAACCATTATACCCAAAGTCTCAGACACAGTGCATACAATATAGGAATGCGTAGATCCAACATCAATCAGTGCAGTATAAGGTACATTATGAATAAAGAACATACCCATGATGACATTTAAGGCATATCTATCCTCTCGGAGTCGTACAGCATAAACTAAAGCTGGCTGCTTCACCTCAGTTCGACCAGTACCTCTGGCTTGTGCCCTCTGACCATGGCCCAAACCATTACCACCTCTGGCCTAACCACGGCCTCTCAGTGGCTACTGAACACCTCTCGGCGACTGAACAGTACCCATACCAGTAGCTTGCATCTGATCGGGCCTTCATGGACAATCTCTAATACGATGCTCCAACAATCCGCATCTCAAATAGGGCCTAATCTTTTTCCAACACTTGCCCTGATGGCGTCTCCCACAATCAGTACAGGGATGCGGTCCAGTAGCAGCAACAAGGGCCCAACTCTGACTAGCCCATCAACTCTGCCCTTTTCTTACGCCTCTAAAATGAACTTGAGAGCTTCGAATCCCTTTTGTTCCTACCCTTTTCCTTTTAATAGTTCTGGTGCTCAGCGCGCTTCACATCCTCGAAGATCTTCACCTTATTGACCAAAGCAGCAAAATCTCACTCCCTCTGTAGAGCTATCAAAACCCGAAAACTATCTTTAAAGTTGTCCTTGAAATGAAGGCAACGCTCATATTCAATTGCCACCATCTCACGTACATAACGTCTTTGTGACAGCCCTAATTTGACCCTAGTAGGAATGTGGTTTCGAGACCACAAAACCGAGTCATAAAATTTATTTAAAATTTTATTTGCATAACTTCTATGTGTGATAGTGCATGTATGAAAAATTGATGTTTTAATTTAGTCTTATGAATGGGAATTTTACTTGAAAGGATTTAGTTGAGAAACCATAAAAATGTGATAGGGAAAAGTTGAAGTGGCCAAATTGTATATGGATAGCATCATAGAGGACTTGCATTTCAATTGGACCACTATGATTATAGTAGACGGTAATGATGATGAAAAATGTGGCATTTTGTGTATTTTATATTAGTGAAATAATATTAAATAGTTTTATATTAGAAAACTATGAATTAATAATAGAAAAAGGGTGAAAAAAACAAAGTTTCTCATTCTTCTCCCCTTTTTGTCGAAACTAAACAAGAAATTGAAGAAAGAACACCTAAGGCATTCGGCCATCTTATGCTGGGAATTAAGGTATGTTCCATGAGTTTGCTTTTAAAATTTTAGTGAATTTGAGATAGTTGCTAAGTCTTTTACTTAGCCCATGTGTATATTTTAAGTTTGGTGTTGTCATGTATATTCGGCCATGGAAGTTTTCTACTTCATGGATAGTGTGTTAATGTTTTGAAATAGATATGGTAGAAGGATAAGGTTTGAGCTTGTTAATTCTTGAATTGGTTGAGTTTGATAAAATTTAATATTTGTGGCTTAATTGTTTAATGACAATCGGCTATGTTGAAATGCTAAATTAGTGCTAAATTGTAAGTATTTAATTGAGTGTTAGCCGAAATTGAGCTTATGATAGTAATTAGAATTTGTGAAATTTATGCATTTTGTGGTCCAAGTGTGATAAGAACCATATGGTTATGGCATGTAAGCATGAAGATTAGATGATGGATAATTTTAAATGTAAGATGGTTAGAAGTCGATTTAAAGGCTTAATAAGTTAGTTTAAGGTGAAGTCATTAGCTTATGATATTCGGTTTTGGCTACTATGTGTTGGATCTTGAATATTTTAATGTTTTGAATTAGTAATGGATGAAAGATAATGTTTGAGTTTGCTAAATATTGAAATTAAAAGTTAAATATATGAATTAGGAGCATGAGTCCATTCAGCAATTTAAGATAAATTGTGAAATAATGCTTAATATTAGTAGTACTTGTTTAATTGGCAAATTGAGCTTAGAATGGATGAATTTATGAGTTTGGGACAAAGTATATATATATATTCGGCTATGAATTTTCGTGTTTAATTTTGAATGTTGATGTTTCAAATTGAAAATGGATGTTAGTTGAGTTATAATATTTGCTTAATAATGAAAAGAACATGAGCTTAATGCTCAAATAGCATTCGGCTTTGGAGTAAGTTAAATTAGTTAGAAACTGAGTTCCAAGATAGTGAATTATGTGTTAAAAGAGGAATTTAGGTTGTATATACGTGATTAGATTGAATAAAGGAGGCTGTGTTAGCTAATTGAGGGATTCGGCCATAGTATTATAGTGAATAATAATTTGAACAAGGGTTTAAATTGTATGATAGGTTTTCGGCTATGGTTGATTGGATAATAAATTGGTGTGGATGCTTTGAATAAGATATGTACATATTTTAGTTTATGTGCTATGGAGAATTTGATTAAAATAGTTTGGAAATGTGAATTGCCGAAATTATCTTGTATACGTAGCGAATAAATGGAATAGATGAGAAGTATGTTTGGATGTGCATTAAGTTTAAGGGTTAAACTTTAAATTGTTATGGCTTGATTAATATTAGATGGAATACCGAATATGTGTGTGTGTCTATGAGGAATGAATATAAATTGGGGCTTCGATGATTGAATTATTTTATTTGCTTAGTTAGAGCTCAAAATCAAAGGGAGCCAGGTTCGGCCAAAGGAAAGGCGAAAGCGGTTGAGTAGCTGATCGGAGTTGTTCATCTGACTAAAAAGGTAAGTTCCTAAGTAATTTAAGTTGCGGTTAATATTGCACATAAAATAGGTTGGATAAGAAATCATGGTATGAATTTGTGAAAATCGAATGTGAGATTTATCAACCTATCTATGACATAGTGGTAGCTATAAATAAGAAATTTCAGCACTATGTGTGCGAGGTTATGCGACACTTGTGTGCAAAAACTACATGGAACTATGTGTGCGAGATTATATAGCACTATGTGTGTGAGGAAACATGGCACTATGTGTGCGAATGAGTAAGAGCACTATGTGTGCGGACCTTTAAATCGAGCACTAAGTGTGCGATATCGATCGTAGAGAATTGTTTGTGCAAATGAAAAAGTTTAAAACTTTAAACTGGGAGTAATGAAACGTGCATGGATATTAGACATGGGACTTGATTTATATCTGTATATTAATAGATAATGCTCGGGAAGAGAGAAAGAAGAGAAAGGTAATCGGCTCAATTAGTATATAATTGACCAAAGATATAAATTAATGATAAATGAATTTAAATGGATTGGAGATTGATTTATAGATGGCGCGGCTTGGTTTGTGCTTTATTTGTTAATTGGATCATTACATTCTTTTTAAAAATTTCTTAGGACTTATTGAGTTAATAACTCACTTGGTGTGTTTATTGGTTTTGTATAGATCATCTTGTCGAGGAAAGCTTGGATTCGTTACGAAGTCATCACATCTTTTGACAACCCCTTTTTGGTATTTTTGTTTAAAACTCAAATAGACATTATGGCGTGTATAGAATAATATTTTGGAAGGTTGTTATTTTGATAGTATTGTATATATATATAAGGCCATGTGAATATGGCTAAAGTTCTATGTATGGATGTGATAATGGTTTTATTATAAATCTTGAAGTGAAATCAACTTGACATATGAATCCATATTGTCATGAGTGTGATTATGTTATGCTTGAACTAACATGTTAAGTATTCGAGATACATTATGTATGTATATTCGATCAAAAGAAAAAAAAATCACCTTACATTTTTACCCTTGTTTTAGTATGTGCATACTATAGAAGTTACTCATGGAAATGTGCTATTATTGATGTGATTACTTAAGTTAATATTGGACACGGGTATTAGGGTGTTACATTTTTATTGGTAAAAATTCAGCCTCATATTCAACCACTGATTTATCCCGCTCAGTCAAATTTAAAAACTCTCTCCTCTGGGCATCCACATAATTAGTGCCCACACACTTTCCCTGGAACATAGTCTTGAAAACTTCTCAAGTCAACCAATTGGGCTGAGTTCTTTCTTTAACTGTAAGCCACCACTGATAAGCCTCATCTCTCAGCAGTGACACTGTACCTTTTAATTTCTGCTCGGGGGCACAATCGAGGTCGTCTATGATCCTCTCTGTGGCCTGAATCCAATATTCAGCTACATTAGGGGCAACTCCAGTAATACCCCTAAAAACCTAAGCCCCATTAGACGAGAGTCATTCCGTAACCGACCCACAGCCCACAGTACTAGTATTGGGCCCAATGACCCTCTCCAGAATTCTTAACATGGCTTGGGACAAAGCGTTGTCCCCAACTGTACAATCATGAGACCCAGTCTCAGTTACAGGTGAAGCCGGTGGCTCTGTAGCTTCAACATTAGGCTTGTGGCCAGATGACGAAGACCCAGCCCGAGCACCTCCATGGCCTCCACCGCGGCCTCTTGTACCCCTTCCACGAGTACCTCTAGTGCTCATATCGATTTGTGTGTTATCTGTATTAACAATTTTATGCATTAGTTTAGGTTCTAGTGTTTATTAATAGATATTTTATGAAAAACAGTATCAGTAATTCAGAGTTTATTGTCACATATCACAGTCTTACTACAGTTTTAGTTTACCCTAAACAGAGCATTTCAGTACAGTCTACTACCTACAGTAGTCTCAGTATTTCAATTTAAATAGATAGTAGTTTCAGAGGACTTACACAATCGGCGCTAGAGACTTGGTGTACCACGCATTCAGTAGAACATTTCAAAATACATTAAATTTTTTAAAATGATTCTTTTAAAAAATTCTAAATTTTAAAGAAACTCAAATCCACAACCGAGTTTTGCAACCTGACTCTGATACCACTAAATGTAACACTCCAAACTTGGCCTAGACGTTATGGCCGAATCTGGCAATACTGGATTGAAGTGTTTTTTGAAAAACATAACTTCGTGGAAAAACCCGTCCTATATCAAACCCCTTTGTGATTTTAACGAAAATTTAAGATATCTCATTCATTGTTAAAGACTCAAGTCATTTCAGCAAAATGTTAATCATATTAGATTGTTATTACATTTTAAAACATTGTTTGTTGCAGAAGCTTTTAAAATATGTTGCGCAAATGTGGTGTTTTGAAAAGCATTTATTATTTCATTTTTTAAATCTGCATCCTACTACTAACAGATATGATTCAGAATAAATAAAATCCCAAATTAAAAGTTAAAAATTTAAAGAGGCCTTAGTACAAAAAAAATACCAAAATTAAATTTCTTGTAAACCAAAAAGGCAAATATGGAAGCATGTGCGGTTGTGTGGCCACCTTCAAGTCCCTCGCAACATCGACCCGCCTAAACCCGGGGATTACCTGTACATATAAACAGAAGGGTGAGTTTACGAAAACTTAGTATGTAATCCCTTAATGAATAAACAGTCAACATATAGTATGCCTATACAGTCTGGGCCTTAGCCCATTCCAGTAACAGTTCAATTTCAATTAGGGCCTCAGCCCATTACAGTATCAGTATCAGTGTGGGCTTTAACTCATTTCAGTGACAGTAACAGTACAGTTATGCAATCAGAAATCCTATCCAACCAGCTTTTACACTCCACTCCATCTAGCCCTACACTACATGTGGGGATAAAATCAACCCACCTATCCCTACACTGCTAAATAGCACCGGTTACGGCACTAAACAGTATTTATAGCAGAGTTTCCAGTACAGTACAGTTCCTCCAATCATAATAAACCCATCCCCATACAGCATATCATGCGTCATGTCACAATATCATACATGTATGTAATATATATAATGGCATGCTCGATTACAACCATACAAATCATAAGGGCATAATAGTCATTCTACCCTAGAGGGGCATAATAGTCATTTTATCAGTCTGGGGTCTAAGTATACTTATCGACCCAATAGTAGGTCCACAGTCGTCTAGGGTGACCCGTGCAACATTAACAATTAAATAGTGAGAATGGGCCCATGTGGGCCCACACGCCCATGTGGCCCACAAAGCCCAGAAATGACCGTGGCCACGTGGATACACAGCTTGACCCAATATCCTCTACACATTCGTACGATCACAAGTTCGTGGGGCCCATACGGCCCATTTCGGCTCAATATGGCCCAAAATAGCTTAAGCCCACGAAATTGCTCATGGTAGCCTCTACAATCAAACACCCATGTTTATGTGTTCAGATTACCACACGAGCGAGCACATGCCTGTGTAGCATTAATGGTCACATTTTCGGCTTTTTCCGATATATGATTTGGGCAGTGTCTACACACCTGATAGGATTCTAAGTTCGCAACCCCTCCTGAGATGAACCGTACCTAAACCAAATGACAGAACCATGACCAGCGTTGGCCATGCTTAATACTAAAACAATCCCCAAACAATCTTGTTACAGTCACTTACTTCCACTGCTTTAACCAATGCTGCCTTACAACTCCGTAGGTAAACCAAGTCCAACACGATTAGATGTTGCCAAAATAAAATTATTAGAACCTTAACATAGTTTAATCAAAATGGCATCATTCCCTAATCAATTGGGCACAACTTCTCCCTTACCAGAAGACTTACCGAGCCTACGTGACAAGAGTTGAGTGCAAGAGGAACAACAGATTCAACAGATAATCAAAAGGAGGGTTGAACTACAACAGAAAATAGAGGAGGGTGTAACGACAGGTACAGACAAAGAAGAGAAAAGCAAAAAGAGTAGAAGTCAAAAAGGGACCTATCGAAAATGCAAAACCCAGATTTAGAGAATGTAGTAGTCAGTCCACACTCCACATGAAAGCCGAAAGCACTCACTTTGACAGAGGTAACAATGGAACAGTTACCCCTCCTAACAGAAATCGACAGCACAAGAAGAAGGAAAGAAGATATGTGAATCGACAACGAAGAGCAAGGGAAAGATTGATGGAATAAAAACAATATTCGGCTACACAAACCGATGTGAGCAATGGGAAAGCAATAAGAATAATTGAGGGAAGAAAACTGAGGGAAAGAGGGGAAGTTGATCAATCAAAGCACAATATTGGAAAGCAAAACCAAAATAGGTTAACCCGAAAAATACCCGAATGGTCACAATTAATATTCGGCTACCAAACAAACAACACTCAAAAGAATGAAAAGAAGAATGGAGAACAAAACTAGAACACAATTTTGACACTAAGAGTAAGAGGTCCTATGAACGAATTGGCACAATGGAATTCCCACATTCGGGATACTACTCCCTCACACCTCAACCTCCCTTAATTCTCTCCTAAAATCTCTCCACAATATCCTCCCAGAATTTGGCTACACACTTCCCACTCCCTTCAAACACTCCAACCGCCCATTAGCATCAGAATTCTACTGACATACAACCTCTTACACTGCACAACAACAAAATAAATCACTCACTTTGCATCACCAAGTCTCGAACCTCAAACCCCATGGAACAATTCACACGCGCTTATCCCCTAGATCAGTAGGCCTTTTATGACATGTTTTCCCCACAATTATTTAAAAACCTACTGTCTAGAGTCAAGTGTTTGTTCCTTAAAAACAAAACTTTTTGCACATGCCCAGGCTTGAACCCAAGACTTCTCAAACATTTCCCAAGACACTTAACCACTGAAGCAGATACACAGTTGTGTCACTAACATAAAAAAATAAATACTAAGATTTCGAGGCGTTATAGTATATGTGCAAGTGATGATAAGTGATATAAGTATAAGAAAATATGCTATATGTTCAAATGAATTGGGAATATGTGAAATGTATATGAACTATATGGTTTGTGATAGTAATTGACAATGGAATAAATGTATTTTATGATGCTTAAATGTGTAAAATATGAGTTTATTCGTATATGGCTTATTAAGCCTTTAGAAAGCTTACTTATTGTGTGTTTGCATTATTTTCTAGATTTTAAAGCTACTGGAAGCTCAAGGATCATCACCACACTATCAAACTTTATTTTGGTACATTTTGAAAGTGTAAATATTGAAGTATGGCATGCATAGGCTAGAGGTATTTGCATATGTTTTGTGAAGTGTATATTTAGCCATGTGATATGGCTTGATTATGGTTAAACTTATGGTTGGATTTTGGTATATGATATGTGATGCAAATTATGCCTATGTGATGTGCTCATGGTTGGCCAAAGAGAATGGTCAATTTGGTAAGTTGGTAATGTGATTTAGTTGTGGAAATATTATGATTTTGGCATGAGATTGGATATGTTAGCATGAATGAGTTTGCTATGTGATTTTTGTTGTGATTTGGTATGAATGTAAAGCATGAAATTTGTTGTTAATGAAATGGAATGAATGATGTATGTTTTAGTTGTGAATTGGCTGAGAATTTGGTATGAAATGTTTGGTTTTGATGCTTGTAGGGAGGACCTAAATAGGTGGCAAATTGGCCTTACAAATGGCATATTTTTGCCCATACGGGTAGGGACACGGGTGTGTGTCTTAGTCGTGTTGCTCAATGGCTATTTTGAAATGAGCCTGGGCAGACCACACGGTCGCACACACGGGTGTGTGCTAGGCCGTGTGGCCAAGTCACTTTCGAGCACGGGCTAGACACACGGGCGTGTGGCTAGCCGTGTGACCCAAGTCAGTAGCCTCCTTAATTTTCACACGGCCTGGCACACGGGCGTGTCTTATGGCCATGTGGACAAGTCAATTTTGCCATGGCCTAGACACATGGGCGTGTCTAATGCCATGGGAGGCACACGGCCTGTTCACACGGGCGTGTGACCTGTATAACTTTGAAAAATACTTAAGTTTTGAAAAAATTTATATGAGCTCGGTTTAGTCCAGACCCCTTTCTAAAGCATGTTTAAGGTCTCGAAGACCTATATAAAGGACAATTTTGAATGATTATTATATGTTTTGATTATGTTATGCTTAAGTATATGTGAATGTTTCGATATGTTCGGTAATGCCTTTAACCCTATTCTGACGACAGATATGGGTTAGGGGTGTTACAACTGGGACATGGCATTGGTACGATACGTCATGTACGAGTTTTCCTGAGTATCCTTAGTATCCCAAGAGGTTCAACGAGTAAATCCAAAAATTATGTCAAAGAAATGACAAGGTATGATCATGTTGAAAGGGTACAGGTATGTACGCAAAATTCATGAGTAATGAATTCGATATATATGAGATATTTGGTAAGAATGTAAATGAGTAAGTCCTACCTATGAAAATGATCTTGTGATGACCTTATGATTATAAGTCTATACTTATGATGTATAAATAGGTGATAAATTTGATTGATGATCATGTGTGAGGCTTTTAGGCCAAATTAAATTGAAACATGATAAGTTTAAGTTTTGTTGTTGATGTATAGGTTAAATTGGCTAATGAATGGCATGTAAATATTTGATAATGACTAGCTATTGGAATGGCCAATTAAGGATATGCTTTGGTGTTATGTATGATTAAATGGATGTTAATACAAAGAAATCATGAAATAGTAAAGTTACCAGTAAAACAGTTCTGGACTGGAGCAATTGTATAACTTTGAAAAATCACCAAAAATTTTAGAAATTGAATTAGAGGTTGAATAAGATATGAAATTAAATATTATTAAGTATAGTTTAACATAGAGAAATAGTGTAAGCAAAATAATTTCATATTATGAGATATTTGAATTTTTGTGGGACAAGGTCAGGATGAATTCAGAATCCCCTGTTCTGACATTGGAAAATCATTAAAAATAGTATAAAAATATTTATGAGTTATAATTTATATATTTTTTTAATTCTTACTGAATCTATTTTCAATAGAATCAAACAAGAACATCATCTAAGTCTTGTACAAGGAGATAATTAATTTTTAGTAAAGAAGGGTCGAAACTGTCGGATAGCAGAACAGGTACGACTTTAAAGAATAAACTATATTTATTAGCTAAACCAAAAATTTTGGAAATTTTATGGTAAGAAGATATGTGAGTCTAGTTTCAGGAAAAATTAGTGCAACTTAATTTGGAGTTCCTTAGCTCAAGATATAAATAATTTAGTTATTATAACTGGCGTAGACAGCTTGATATTAACATAAGTGAATAGTGGAACTTTGTGCAATTATGATTGCATTATCTTGAGAACATATTATGAGGATTGTTAAAAGCGTGTTAATAAATTGTTTATTATCTACATACCTACTTACTAAGCTATATGCTTGCTCTCTCTTCCCTTCCTTTTTCCTATAGTGTCACAGATGCTACCTCGAGTTGGAGGTCGTCGGAGATCCTATCACACTAACAAGCTATTGATGGGTATCAATGATTTTCTAGCATTTAAGTGTATGGACTGTATAGGGATTTGGTTATTGTGTACATGATATTATGAATTGGCCTAGAATATTGGCCTATGCTAATTGAAGGTCATTGTCGTATAAGGCCATTTAGTGTGGCCAATATTTGCTATGTTATAAGTCTATGATGAAGCATTACATGGATATGCATGCTTGTTTGGGTTGGATGAGTGAATGTATGATAATTATGTATGGCAAATACTAAATGTGAATGGTTGAGTAAGTTACATGTTATAATTAGTTAAGTGTGTGAGTGGTTGTGCATGATGAATGTGATTTATAAATAGTGTGTGAATGCCATGGTGTGGTTATTGGAATGCCTAAAAATGCCATGTTGTGTGTTGATAAACTTAGTATGGGTGTGCAAGTGTTTTTGGATGGAAAAAGGCTTGGTAAATAGCCTAACTATCATACACACGAATGACCACACGGCCTAGCACACGGGCGTGTGACATGGTCATGTGACCCTAAATGGGTGATGATGTCATAAACAGAGAGTTACACAAGTGGGAGACACGGGAGTGTCCTAAGCCACACGGGCGTGTGTGACCACACGGCCTGCCCATACGGGTGTGTGACTCTCTAAAATATGAAAATTTTCTTACTTTCTCAAAAGTTTCAAACGTTCTCGATTTAGTCTCTAACCACCTCCAATGTATGTTTTGGGCCTCGTAGGCCCATATAAGGGGCTTTAAGATAGAAATTGAGAAGTTGTAAATTTGAATGAAATTTTATGACCTGGAATGTTTGTATACATGCATTTGAGTCTGGTAACGGCTCATACCCTATTTCGGCGACGAATGTGGGTAAGGGGTGTTACACTGTGTCCATGTAGACCAACTTGCACCAAAAATTAAGAAGACACACAGCTGTGTGGTACCCTATGTCTTAAGTCGTTTGCACCTAAAATGACTTCTAAATAAGCCAAACCATTACCAAAATCTTAGGTTCTGAAATGAAAACAGAAGCACCAAAGTGCAATCCCATACAATCGTACATTCTAACCCTATTGGCATGCCAATCATATCCTAAGTGTTTACTACATTCAAACGGGCATTTTAACAAAGTTTATACAATTATAATTCAGAGGCACTTCCAGAACCACACTCATATATATGGTGTCGATCAGTTAAGTTGATTTCAATCTCATATAACCATATTGTCCCAAAAGATTAACAGTTACCGAATATCCATTTTCTCACTATGTACTTAATTGTAAGCATTTTTAAATTAACAACTTAATATCAAGGTTCATTACAATTAAACCAAAACATATTAACACAAGTCATAAATAAATACATTTATTTATTTATACTATGAACTTACCTAAGATACACTCACAATTAATTCGTAGGGACTGATCTATCGTTTTCCCAATTCCCTGGTTATCCTCCGTACGATTAAATTCTTGATCTATATAATGATTAAATTCAATTTATTAAATTCAAATGCAATATTAAACTCTTTTCTATGCATGTAACCCTTAAGTTTTTATTTTTACATATTTTCCCTAAACTTACATTTCTTTCAATTAGTCCCTAAAGTCGAAACTATTTAAATTTACACATTTCATCCCTAATATTTAGAACCATACATAACATCACACTAATATAGTCCTTAAATAATAAAAAAATTACAATTTAATATTATAAATTTTATGAAATTTCATATTAGCCCTTAGGTTCAAAACTATCAAAAATTCCTTTACAAAATAGTCTTAAATCACAATCAAGTTTACAAATCTTTCAACTGGCTCCAAGAAAAAATAAAATTCAACAATGACAAAACCCAAGATCTTTAACAATTTTGAAAATGGAGATACAGGAAAGCTAGACCTAGTTTCAACGTTCTCAAAAACATAAAATTTACAAGAAACAGAATAAAAATACACTTACATGCATGAATTGAATGTTGGCCGAACCATAAGCTATCAACCATGGCTTCTTAAGATTTTGTTTCTTTTATTTTTGGTGGTCAATAGCTCAGTGGAAGATGGTGGCCTTAATTTTTAAGTTTTTAAGTACTTTATTTTAATTATTTTAACCTTTAATTAATGAATAAAATCAAATCAAATGCTCACTGACTAATATAAAATTCTTGAACCAAACCTTCACATACTAATATAAAAACTCCATAGATATTTAACTAAAATATTTATAAGCTCGATTTACAAAAATGAGGTCTCGATACTTCATTTTCAAAAATCACTTAACTTTTAGGACAAACCACTTTTAATTAACTATTTGTTCAATTAGCAAAATTTAATCAAACTAAAATTTTGTTTAAACTATATTTGACTCACATGAATAAAATAATAAAAATTATGCATTCGTTAGTCGAATTTGTAGTTCCAAAACCACTATTTCTGGCACCATTGAAAAATAGGTTATTACATGATGCCATAGCCAAGGTATGGTCTTACACCTTGTAACCCCATGTTTAATGTCATGTTAGACTCTTTATGATTCCATAATCGACCTATGGTGTTACATGTTAAACCTCCTCTGAGGTGCTGCGTAGAAAGTGTTGCAAAATATGTCCATATTGTAGTAAACATGTAACGTTTTTTCTATTTATTTGAACTATGAATAAATAAATAAAGTTAATTTCACATTTCACTATTATGTCTTTTGTATTTTTTTTCTTTTATATTTTGCATGCATAACGAGATTGTGATAAGAAAATATTAGCTCATTGATTGTATAAGTTCAAACTGAAATAAGTGACATTGTACGAACGTTTACATTGCAAGAAAGACAACTTACTTCAATAGGTAACCAAAATAAGTCTGTAATCTCGTAAAAGAATCGAAGTGAGCATTTGATTCAAATACTGAGAAGGATTATTATGTCGTCTACAATTCCAATTGGGGATATGGCTAGTCTTGGCTATTGGAGAAATTGACTCCACGGGTAGAGACATAGATGTATTCATTGGTAGAATGATACATTGGACTAGATCTAAGAAGAATTAATTTTGAATCCCTTTGGGAATTAATTCACTTGTGACATTCATGGTGTGGTTTACCTAAATCCTGAGTTAGTTACTGACCATGCGTATGCAACTATGTGTTTTGATATAAGTGGATACTTATGCTCTAAATATGATCGAGCCTATAGCTAGTATATTGGGTACTTGGCTTGTGTATGGCATGGCTTTACCAGCAACAGTGGTATTCATAGCTCAATTAAAGAGTTAATGATATTCTCTCATTGGCATTATGTGGATTGATAAATATAGAACGTGACCACGGGTTGCTCATTCTCGAACGAGTAATTTATCACAGTCATTTGTTGCTGGTGATCATATTGATCATTAAGAAGACACAATGGTGACAATGGAATAAAAAAGATTGTATTGAGTGAACGGATTTAACTCAAAGGAATCAATGATATCATATGAGGGTAACACACACATGACGAGGTCATTGGACAAAACAGTTGGATGAATTATTTTCGTAAAGAGTATACAATAAGGAGTTTTCAATCATGGTACTTCCTACGGACTGACTCCATGATTAAGTAATTGGAAACTGTTGGAACAATGCTTCTAGACACAATTGTAATTACTAGAGCCTAATTGTATATGTGTGATTGGTCCATAAGTTAGCTCAACCAAAGCTCAATCGGTCTGCATTTGAATCAAAAGAAAATTCTATGATTTTAGAAATAATTTAATTGAGTCGATTTATTCAATTCAGAATTAAATTAGGTAGTCGTGAGAATTGTTCAACTAGAGAATTTGATTAAAGAATTTTCTTAAAAAATTAATTTGGAAAATCTAAAAGATTTTTGGGAAAATTAATTTTGATCATGTAAAATTAAATTAATCAAATTAATTGAAATTAATATGAGTCAGACAATTGACCCAATGGGTAATTGAACTTGAAAATTGGACTTGATATCGTAAATTGGGCTCGGGAGCCCAAAATTGAGATAAGACCCAAAAACTGGTTAGACTGGGTCTGGTATGTGAAACTGGACCGACAGTCCAATTGGTGGCTAGACTGGACCGATTGGGTTGTACTGACCCAGACCGAACCAGTAGTAGCTGAACAGCATGAGGTGCCGTAAGGGTGTCACACACTTGCTTCACTGGACATGGTGGTGTCGACGGCTGCGTTGATGATGTCCTGGTGGCTAGCGACGGTTGGTCTTTGGTGGTTAAGTAGTGGAAGAGTTACACTCCTACTGGGACTCTACTAGAGAATTTGATTTCAGATTAACTATTCCAAAAATAATATTATTTTAATAGTTTAATCTTAAATTTAAATTAATGTTTATCTACAAGACAAACATTCTATTATTTTAATAAGATTTAATATTAAATTTAATCTAATATTTATCTCGATAAATATTATATTAATTTTATATTAAAGTGATTAAAGGTCTGTTTGGAAGCCAGGAAAACATTTTCCGGAAAATGTTTTCTTGGTTTTACGGTGTTTGGAAGCTTGAAAATATTTTACATTTGGAAAATGTTTTCCAAGACATGGGTAAAATGATTGTAATTTGGGGAAAATGTCTTACCGATTTCTTTTCAGTAAGACATTTTCCATCTCCTTCTTCATCCAATTAAAATTTCTCTTCTTCTTCCGTTCTTTAACTTCCTATATATCTCTTCTCTTTTTCCTTAGTCCACTGCATATCTTCTCTTCTCAGGCAATACATGCTGTTGTTTCATTTCTCTCATTCTCTCTTTCTTAGGCAAATCTCATCTCTCTCCGCAGGGTCTTGGTTAAGGTATGGCATCTTCTTTAATAAAGCTCTTTTTTAGGTAATTTCCCAAACTTCCCTATATTTTCAATTATCGGTGAAATTTTTTTATTATTGTTCAATTGATGGGGCTTTGAAGGTTATATTGAATCTCTAGGATTTTTCTTTTTGGGATAGTGTTTGGATTTGGTGGAAAATGGTTTTAGCTTTGATTATTGGTGCTCTTTTGTTTAGTTCGAAGTACTATTTTGAAATGCTTGAGAATGGATTTGTTTTCTTGGCTTGATATTCAAGGTGAAACTTTAATGGGCTTTTCTGTTGGAATTTATTACAATATTTTTATTTTTTTAATGGATTTTATTGCCAGTGTTTGATGGGGTTTCTTTAGAAGTATGAATGATTGAGTTTGTATCCTTGTGTGTGTGGTGTAACACCCCTTACCCGTATCCCACGCCGGGACAGGGTACGAGGCGTTACTAGACTTAAACACATGCATACAAACAATTTCAGGTCATAGAATTTCGCTCAAATTTAAAACTTTCAAAACTTCCTCTTAACGAACCTAATATGAACCCACGAGGCCAAAAACACGCTTCAGTAACGGTTCGGGAATAAACTGAACACTTTTAAAAACTTTGAATAATTTCAATGCAAACAAGGGCACATGCCCGTATGGGAGGGCAACACACCCGTGTGTCCACTTTACATGGCCATGTTGAAGGCCCGTGTGGCTCACACGGCCTGTACATATCGGGACATGCCCGTGTCCCTAGCCCGTGCAAATTTATTTCTCGATTCCAACTTACAGGGGTTTTCACGTGGCTTGGCACACGCCTGTCTCCATGGCCTGTGTCCCTCACACAGCCATGACACACCCGTGTCTCAGCCCATGTACAAAAACCTTGACATTCTATTTCTGACGTCATCAACCATTTAGGGGCATATGGCCAAGGCACACACCTATGTGCTAGGCCGTGTCCTCCACACGGTTGAGACACACGACCGTGCCTCCGCCCATGTGGTTACTACTGGACATTCTGTTTTGCCAAATATAGGTGCAGGGGACACATAGCCTAACTACACGCCCATGGGGCAAACCGTGTGTCACACACGGTCTAGACACACACCCGTGTGTCTACCCGTGTGGACAAAAACAAGGCTATTTATCAAGCCTTTTTGTTACCCTTACTTACACCCACCTACAAAAACATCAAACAATACCAATACCACATAAACACATGACCGTATCAGCCAATACCTAGGCATCCATACATCATTTCCAAGCTATTTCCTATCACATACAACATATCCTACTTATCAATACAAACCATGCAACAAACACAGCCATGAGAATTTTCATCAAGTACATTTAATAATAATCAGTATTAACCAAGATCAATAGCCTATACAAAATGAATATCACATCCATATGAGCCAGCACTTGTGGCTAAACCAATATGACACTAAACAAAAGGACCAAGTCCCTATACATGCCACACTCAAAACATTTAAACTAACTATACCAAAAACTTTAGGTGATAGTGTGATCAATGCCTCCGACGTCCCTTGAATCCCGAGCTAGTTTGGCCACATTATAAGAAAAATAGAAAAGAGAGGAAGTAAGCATAAAGCTTAGTAAGTTACAAGTAAATAATTAATATCGCTTTACCAAGTAACATCATACTCATAACATATCATACATTTGCACAAGATTCTCGAATGACTATAGACATAACTTACTCATTTTCATCCTTACTATTCATATACATAACCCGAGTTCATTCTTATGAGTTTCTAATAGGTACCTGTACCACTTACAACATAATCATAACATTTCTCAATCATGATATCATCTTTAAATTACCCATTGAACCAGTTGGAAAAATAGATGGATAACCAATACAAAAGGGTAAGATGTCGATGCCATGTCCCAGACATGGTCTTACACTGGCTCTCATATATCGGTGTCGATGCCATGTTCCAAACATGGTCTTACACTAGCCCACATGTTAAGGCCAATGCCTTGTCCCAGACATGGTCTTACACTAGCTCTCATATAAATGCCGATGCCATGTTCCAAACATGGTCTCTCACTGGCTCACCTATCGAGGCCGACGCTGTAACACCCTTATTCCATAATCATCGCCGAAATAGATTAGGAGGCATTACTTAACCCACAACTCAACTCAGAATATTCATATCTCAAATATCAAGTCATTACAGTAAATGTCATTCATTTACATTCATTAAGAACATAAAATCGAGCATACGATACTTAAATGTGCATTCGGAACTAAATTGATAACATATAAAAGTTTCAGAACTTATAAAAATTTTCAACTTTTCAAAGGTCATATGCTCGTGTGAAAAGGCCTTGTGCCTCACATGGCCTTAGACATGCCCGTGTGTCTAAGCCGTGTCAAATTAGGATAAAGCTACCGACTTGATCACACGGCTACAAGACACGCCCGTGTGCCTTGGTCGTGGTCGAGCCTAACTTGGGCCACACAACTAGCCACACTCCTGTGTGCTTTGGTCGTGTTCAGGCCTAACTTACCATTGTAGGGTACCCTAGGGGACACACGACCGTGAAACATAACCGTGTGTCACACACGGCTGAGACACACGCCCATGTCTCTACCTGTGTGGACAAAAATAGGCCATTTGAATAACCAAATTGCCACCTCAAAATGGGTCAACCTACAAGCAAAGAAACAAACATATTTACTCAACCTTTTCAGTCAATAACTATACCAAATCATACATAACTTATGCTAAAGCATTACCAATCATTTCCATTCTCAATTCATCACTCAATTCATACCAAATCTTAAACTAACATCATACCTAACCAAATAATCGATACATCATTCAAACATATGCTATGAACTTACCAAACTTGTCATTTTACCATCTCTTTTAACCAACCAAAACATACCAAATTGAACATTGGCATCACATATTATATACCATAATCAAACAATAAGTTCAAACATAAACTAGCCAAATCACATGGCTAAATATATTTACATCACAAAACATAATCCCACAACTACTAGCCTAAACATGCCATACTTCAAAATATACAATTTCAAAATACCAAAATGAGGTTTGATAGTGTGGCGACGATCCTTGACGATCCCCGAGCTTGCAGTAACTTTGATATCTAAAAAAAACAATGCAAACACACGCAAAGTAAGCTTTCAAAAGCTTAGTAAGCTCGTACCAAAAATCATAAATACATAAGTACATACAAATTCTCAAATCATATATCAAATCTATACGAACACAATCCATATGTTCATAACAAATCAAAAAGCTTCACATACATAGTATCATCTACCACATAGGTATCATACATACCTGAATCCTCCTATACTTATTCACTTTCATTCTGGCCTTTCGTTTAAATATTTTAAGACTTTCTGTAAACTATTCGTGCTTTGAACATCCACACACTTAGTGTTGTAACAGTTAGGTGAAGCTAGAATGATTTCGCACACTTAGTGCCATCTCAATTAGCCAAAACTAAGTCGGTATCGCACACTTAGTGCCAAATACTATTAATTTATCATCGTATTCAGTCAAACCAAACATATATACAATGTATATATAATCAAAACATCAAAATATACTTAACATTATATTTTAAGTATGAACTTACCTCATACCTTGAATTGTCGACTCAGACTATTTACTTTACAATCTTTGACTTCCCTCGGTCTAAATCCAAATTCCTCTTTTCTTGATCTAAATGTATTCAAAATTAACCCATTTATTCACCAAATTATTCAAAACAATCCATGAACACATATTTGGAGCATTTTGCAAACTAGCCCTCACATTTTCACATTTTGACACTTTAGTCCCTAATTCACAAAATAACAAAAATACACAAAAAAATTCATAGCTCTCATACAAATCCATAAATTTCATTTGTTTCACATTTTAGTCTCTCAAAATAACATTTTTACAAAATAGCCCAAAATACTCAATTTCATCAAAAATCCAAAGGCAAAACATGTAAACCAAATATCAAACTTTAATATTTCATCTTATAACATCACAAAGCTCATGAATTCATCCATGGCACATTTCAAAATCATCAATAAAATAAAAAATTGAGGCATGGGTTCGATAATATACGAAGCAACGATTACAAAAATGTAGAAATTATAAAAACTGAAACAAAAACATACCTAAATCAAAGCTTGTGAGTGCCGAACCCTAGCCAAAGTTTTTATCTTTTCTTTTTCTCTTATTTTCGGCCAAGAACATGTATAATGGCTTATTTTCATACCTTATTTTAATTATAATTCATTTTATAATTAGTTTACCATTTTGCCCTTAGTATAAAACATTAACAAACCATTTTACAAAGGTCATTGATGTTCATTAACCTTTTAAAAGGCATAATAACCATATAAGGACCTCTCATAAACAAAGCCAAGTCAAATAGGCACTTTTAACATCTAGCACACAGCTTTTACACTTTATACGATTAGGTCCTTTTGGCAAATTAAGCACACATACGGTTAAATTTTAATACGAAACTTTCACACATGCTAATTCACATATCACAAGCACAAAAAATAATATTTAAAATATTTTTCTAACTTAGATTTGTGGTACCGAAGCCACTATTTTGACTAGGGTCAAAATCAGACTGTTACAATTCTCCCCCTTAGGGATTTTCGTCCCCGGAAATTTTACCATTGAATAGATTCGGATATAACTGTCTTATAGTATCTTTAGGCTCCCACATGGCCTTTTCAATACCATGCCGCTGCCACATCACTTTTACTAATGGAATATTCCTATTTCGCAGTTCTTTAACCTTGCGAGCTAAGATATGGATCGGCTTTTCTTCGTAAGTCATATCAGACTGAACTTCAATCTCAGACAGATAAATCACATGCGAAGGATCAGATCTGTATCGTCCAAGCATCAATACATGAAACACATTATGAATATTTTCTAGCTCTAGTGGCAATAACAATCTATACGCTATCGGCCCAATACGATCGATAATCTCATACGGCCCGATGAACCTTGAACTTAACTTGCCTTTTCTACCAAACCGAAGCACTTTCTTCCACGAAGACACTTTCAAAAACACTTTATCGCCAATCTCAAACATAATGTCTTTTCTTTTCAAATCTGCATATGATTTCTGATGATCGGAAGCTGCTTTCAAACTATCTCGGATCACTTTTACTTTCTATTCAGTTTCTTTTATCAAATCAACCCCGTGAATCTTATTTTTGCTGAGTTCAATCCAATACAAAGGTGTACGACATTTGCGACCATATAAAGCTTCGTAGGGTTCCATTTTAATGCTCGACTAAAATCTGTTATTATAAGTAAATTCAATCAAGGGCAGGTATTGTTCCCATGTACCTTCTAACTCAAGAATGCAACATCTCAACATATCCTCGAGTATCTGAAAAATTCATTCAGATTGACCGTCCGTTTTCTGGTGAAAAGTAGTACAGAAATGCAACTTAGTACCCAGAGCATCTTGCAACTTCTTCCAGAATTGTGATGTGAATCTCGAATCTCTATCTGACACTATAGACAATGGCACACCATGCAATCTCACAATATCAGAAATATATAAGTCAGCTAATTTATCAAGTGAGTAATCAAATCAAACAGGAATAAAATGAGCTGATTTCGTCAAACGATTAACCACAATCCAAATTGCATCTTTCTTTCTAGGAGATAGGGGCAAACTTGAAATAAAGTCCATGGTCACTCGATCCCATTTCCACTCTGGAACCATAATCGGTTGTAACAATCCCGATGGCACCTGATGTTTCGCTTTAACTTACTGACAGATCAAACATTTAGAAACAAATTCAGATATATCTCTTTTCATTCCGGACCACCAATAATGCTATTTTAGATCAGTATACATTTTCGTATTACTCGGATGCACAGATAAACGATTACTGTGAGCTTCACTCAGAATCATTTGAATTAATTTTGGATTTCTCAGAATGTAAATTCGATCTCGAAATTTCAAACAATCATCTTTATCAACTCTAAATTCTGAATCAGACTCTACATCGCACTAAGCTCGTTTAGCTAAAATTTCATTATTAATCTTCTGAGCACCGATAATCTGCTGTAAGAACAAAGGTCTTGCTTTTAATTTAGCTAAAACTGAACCATCATCTGATAAAACCAAACGAGTATTCATCACACGCAAAGCAAACAACAATTGTCGACTCAAGGCATTAGCAACAACATTTGCTTTTCCCGAATGATAATCAATCACAAGTTCATAAGCTTTTAGCTATTATAACCATCTTCTCTGTCGCAGATTAAGATCTTTCTGAGTTATCATATACTTCAAACTCTTATGATCAGATTATACGTGACACTTCTCACTAAACAAGTAATGGCGCCAAATCTTTAGAGCAAACACAATCGCAGCTAATTCAAGATCATGCGTCGGACAGTTTTTTTCGTGTGGCTTCAGTTGTCTCGAAGCATAAGCAATGACTTTGCCTTCTTGCATCAAAACACATCCCAGACCAATCAATGAAGCATCACTGTAGATCACAAATTCTTTACCCGATTCGGGTTGTACAAATACCGGAGCTTTAGTCAACAAAGTTTTCAACTGATCAAAGTTGTTCTGACACTTTTCAGACCACTCAAACTTCACATCTTTCTGTAGCAGTTTTGTCAACGAAGTCGTCATCATTGAAAAACCTTTCACGAATATTCTATAATAACCAGCAAGTCCCAAAAAACTACCGACTTCAGAGACATTCCTCGAAGGTCTCCAATCCAGAATAGCTGAAATTTTGCTCGGATCAACTCGGATACCAGATGCTAATACAATATGGCCCAGAAAACTCACTTCCCTCAACCAGAATTCACATTTACTGAACTTCGCATACGACTGCTTATCTCGCAGAATTTGTAGCACTAATCTCAAATGCTCGGCATGTTTGGATTCATCACGTGAATAAATCAATATGTCATCAATAAATTCAACAACAAATTGATTTATATACAGTCTGAAAATTTTATTCATCAAATCCATAAAAATAGCACGTACATTAGTCAATCCGAAAGGCATAACTAAGAATTCATGTGGTCGTACCTCGTTCTGAAAGTAGTTTTCAGAATATCTGATTCTTTCACTAGCAACTGATAATAGCCTGATCTCAAATCTATTTTCAAAAACACAGCAGCTCCTTTCACCTGATCAAACAAATCATCAATTCGGGGTAAAGGATATTTATTCTTGATAGTCACTTTATTCAACTGATGATAATCGATACACATTCTCATCGTACCATCTTTCTTTCTCACTAATAGAACTGGAGCACCCAAAGGTGAGAAAATCAGCCTGGCAAATCCTCTATCGGTCAACTCTTGCAACTGAGACTTTAATTCTTTTAACTCGGTCGAAGCCATTCTGTACGAAGCTATTAAAATTAGAGTAGTACCAAGTATCAATTCAATACCAAATTCTACCTCTCTAACCAGATGTAATACCAGAGTTCTTTAGGAAATACGTCAGGGAACTCATATACAATAGACACTGATTCAACTTTCTTTTCTGACACTCTCGAATCAATCACATAACAAAATAAGCTTCACGACCCTTTCTCACAATACTTAAAGCTTTCATCGAAGATATTACAGCAGGCAATCCATTCAAATCACTAGATTTAGTTCTGACTATTTCATCATTCTTACATCTCAAAGTAATAGTTTTTCATTTGCAATTCACCACAGCATCATGCAAAGTTAACCAATCCATACCCAGAATTATATCAAACTCATCAAAAGGTAACAACATCAGATTAGCCGGAAAACAAGTGTCTCGAAATATTAACAGACAATTCTTGCATACTTTATCAACCAGAACACATCTGCCTAAGGGGTTCAAAACTCTAATTACAAATTCAGTAGACTCTACAGGTAAAGTCTTACTGTTCACTAAGCTTATGTATATATACAAATGTGTCGATCCAGAATCTATCAATGTAATAATAGAAGTATCATAGAGAGTAAATGTACATGTAATCACATCTGGCGATGAAGCTTTCTCGTGAGCTCGGATAGCATAGGCTCTGGCAGGTGTACGAGCCTTAGATCTAACAGTTATGTCTTTTGTTCCTCTTTGACTACCACTTATATTTCCTGAATTTTTGGGAGGTCTACCATGAGAAGCATTACCACTCTGCCTCGAATTCTGAGCATTATCTTTTTCAGCTAAATCTAGGCAATCTTTTATAAAATAATTTCTTGAACCACAACTATAACAAGCTCGATTATTACTTTTTCCCCAGCCTTATCCGAAATGTCTTCTTCCACATTTATCACACTCAGGCTTTTCATTCTTTGCATTATCAACACTGGCAACAGACGTAGCTGAAGATTTGAAATTCGGTTGCGATCTAACACGATCTCTGTTCAAATATCCCACACTAGTCTTTGAGCGACTGCTATCATCTCTAAACTTCTTTTATCCAGATTGAAATGATTCACCCAACGATCTCTTTCGCACCTCTCTAGATTCAAAATCAGCTTTTCTTTTCTCTTTCCGGAGATCTTCAGTTTTACATGCTCGTTCAATAAGCACTACAAATTCTTTTATTTCTAGAATCCCAACTAACAGACGAATATCTTTATTCAAACCATCTTCAAATCTCTTGCACATTATTGCTTCTGTAGATACACGTTCGCGAGCATACTACTCAACCTTACAAATTCCCGCTCGTATTCTACGATAGACATACGGCCTTGTTTAAGCTCGAAAAACTGTTTGCATTTCTGATCAATGACTCTTTGACTGATATATTTCTTCCAGAATTCAGCTTGAAAGAAATCCTACGTAACTCATTCACTAGGAACCACAGACGTCAAAGTCTTCCACTAATGATACGCTGTATCTCTCAGGAGGGAAACAACACATTTTATGCATTCTTCAGGATTCAATGATAGTTCATCAAACACTCTTATTGTGTTCTCTAACTAAAACTTGGCTTTTTCAGCATCATCACTCGTTGTAGCCCGAAACTCTTCAGCACCGAACCAGAGTCATTGATGGCATAATAGGGGTTTGAGGAGGATTAACCGGGGGTAGAGGCTGTTGTACAGCCGGATTGGTTCTAATATATTAGGTGAACCAATCATTCATCATCTGATAGAAGGCTTGCTTAGCCTCTCCATCACGGCTACTCGTTGCCATTCGAGAATCAACTTGCACCATCCCTTGCACGGGAGAAGGCGCATTGCTTTCAACATCGTCTGCTACGGCTTTTTCGGGATCCATTTACTATATAAAAGCACATTTCAATGTCAGGATTCATCACACTATCGTAGTTCACAAATATGTCATGTATAGCTAGACTCACAAATGCTATGGTAGTCCTAGAACAGACTAAACCATAGCTTTGATACCAATAAAATGTAAAACCCCTAACCCGTAACCGTTGCCGGAATAGATTAGCAGGCATTACTTAACCCACAACTCAACTCAGAATATTCGTATATCAAATATCAAGTCATTACAGTAAATGTCATTCATTCACATTCATTAAGAGCATAAAATCGAGCATACGATACTTAAACGTGCATTCGAAACTAAATTTATAACATATAAAAGTTTTAGTACTTATAAAAATTTTCAACTTTTCAAAGGTCACATGCCCGTGTGAATAGGCCGTGTGCCTCACATGGCCTTAGACAAGCTTGTGCTGTAACACCGTCATGCCCAAGACCGTCGCCAGAGTCGAGCTTGAGATTTTACTAAACTTAATTCATTAATTAAACAGCCCAAACAATTTATATTAGAATTTCCAAACAAGCTGGCTAACTGCATCACAGTCGCTTAAAAATTCATATCTCGAGTTTTGAAACTCAAAATTAAGATCCATAAATTTTCCTTGAAACTAGACTCATATATCTAACTACAAAATGTTTTCTAGAATTTTTGGTCAAGCCGATTAGTACAGTTTATAGATTAAATTCTCCCCTATTTCAGGGTTTGACTACTCTGAACTCTTTGTATTACGAATTAGATATCTCCCTGTACAGAGTTTCAATGATTATTCCGTTTTTTTCTCATAAAACTATACTCAATAAGGAATCTATAAATATAAAACATAACTTCTAATTATTTTTTTACAATTTATGGTGAATTTTTAAATTCAGAATAGGGGATTCAGAGACCACTCTATCCCTGTTCCACCAAAACTTAGATATCTCATAAAATATAACTCATTTACCTGTTTTGTTCCATTCATATGAAAATAGACTCATCAATCTTCAATTTCATAACTTATTCATCCTTTAATTACATTTCTACTTTTTCTAGTGATTTTGCAAATTCATGTCACTGCTGCAGTCAAATTCTGTTTTGTGGCCAATTTTACCTTTCCAAGGATTTTCATGGTTTAGTTAAGACATAAAGCATACATGTTATCATATATAAACTTGATTAGTCATTCCAATAGCTAATCATTTACAAACCCTTTTCTTACCAAACCATTACCATATCATATGATCATTTACACAAAGTGAGTATATTGCTATACATGCCACACTCAATATATACAAGCCATTTTACCAATTTAGGTCTTCAGATAGTGTGAACGAGCCTTCGACCTATCCCGATTCTCAAGTCGGCTTGTCAAAACTACAATGAATGAAAAGGAGGGAGTAAGCATAAATGCTTAGTAAGTTCACATGTAAATAACAAGTAACATAATCATGCCATTCAACATAAACATTATTTGCATAAACAACACCAAGACATTCATGTTACATTTGCATTTAATATCTTACTACAATTTCATCATACTAAGTTCTCAACCCGAGGGTTTAAACACATACCTATCAAAATTTCTTATTCACCACACTTACCAACATGTCACCTTCGTATTAGTCATTCTCCTTATTCTATTAGAGATCTCCCGTTGAACACATCGGAATATGATTTCGGATACACGGATAATGTGCACATAAGTGTTTTACTCATAGCTAAACAAGCTCAACAGCTTTTGAAATCTATGTAGCCAAGCTACCATGTAACCTGCCCATAAACGAACTCAGATTCAACTCAACGAGCTCGGGCGTTCGTATCCATAAGTGAACTCGGACTCAACTCAACGAGTTCGGACGCCTAGTTACATCTCACGAACTCGGACTCAACTCAACGAGTTCGGAACTCAACCATCCTACTGACATGTCACTTGTACCCTGATCTATTCCCAAGGTTCAAACGGGATTCTTTTCAATTACACATTTTGATCGCCTTCTTCGAAATGTAGAAACCGATACTTGCTAACATCTCATACTTATCAAGTTGTTCACATAATTTGCATATCACCAAATAATAATTCACAAAACATCATATTTCATGATAATAAGTATCATGTCATATAAATAACATTAAATCACTTAAAATAAAAATTATGTTACCTTATTTACACATGAACTTACCCCGATACAAAATATTAGCAATCGAGCCTATTCCTCGTAAACTTTGTTTTTCCCTCGATTGCGACTTGAATCTCGTTTCTCTTGATCTATAATGCCAATTAATTTATTTAATACATTCATTCATCAAAACAGCCCCTAATACGAACTTTGGCAAAATTACCATTTTGCCCCTAAACTTTTGCATATTTACACTTTTGCCCTTAGGCTCGGGAATTAAACTTCATCCCTTATTCTTATGTTTTATGACATGCTGATCATTTTTCCCTTCTATAGCAACATCAAATTCACACTCTAACATGTACTTATGAATATTAGGTATTTTTACCGATTAAGCCTTTTTACTCATTTTCACTTAAAACCGAGTAGCACAAGTTGTCTAGCATAATTTAAAACCTCATATTATATCATAAAACACCAAAATACACAAATTTCACCTATGGGTATTTTTCCAAATATGAACCCTAGGTTGAATTATTGCTAGCATAAGTTAATTCGAGCTACCGGGATTTCAAAAACATAAAAATCATTAAAAACGGGCATAGAAATCACTCACAATCAAGGCTTAAAACTGTTGAAACCCTAGCTATGGTGGAGAGGAAAATTTGGCAGCAACTTATGGAGAAGATGATCATTTTTGTGGTATTTTTCCCATTTTATTTCATTTAATATCCAAATGACCAAAATGCCCTTCCTTACTAAACTTTCAAAAATTCCATCCATGTCCAATTTTTGTCCATAAACTTAGAAATTGGTCAAATTTCTATTTAAGACCTCCTCATTAATATTCCAAAGCAATTTCATACTAAAAACTTCTAGAATGCAAGTTTTGCAAATTATTCGATTTACTCCCTAATTTCAACTTAAGCACTTTATGCATAGAATTTTGTCAGGAAATTTTCACACAATCATGCCATCATACCATAAACCTCAAAATAATTATAAAATAATTATTTCTATCTTGGATTTGTGGTCATGAAACCACTATTCTGATTAGGCCCTAATTCGGGATATTACAACTCTCCCTCCTTTAAGGATTTTCGTCCTCGAAAATCTTACCGGTAAACAGGTGTGGGTATTAATTTCTCATGGTTTCCTCAGGTTCCCATGTAGTCTCTTCTACCCCGTTTTTTTGCCACAATACTTTCACCAGAGCGACACTTTTATTTCTTAGTTGCTTGACCTCTCGAGCTAAAATCTTAATCGGTTCTTCTTCGTAAGTCATATCCGATCGTAGCTCAATTTCTGTCAGTGAAATTATATGTGAAGGATCCGAACGATACTGACGTAGAATAGATACGTGGAACACATCATGCATCTTTTGTAATTCAGATGGCAATGCTAATCGATAAGCTATTGGTCCAACTTTTTCAATTATTTCATACGGTCTAATAAAACGCGGACTTAACTTGCCCTTCCATCCAAATCTAAGAACTTTCTTCCATGGAGATACTTTTAAAAATACCTTATCACCAAGTTGAAACTTGATTTTTCTTTCGTTTCAAATCCGCATAAGATTTCTGTCTATCTGAAGCAGCTTTCAAACAATCTCGAATCACTTTCACTTTTTCTTCAGTTTCTTTTATTAGATCAACTCCATAAATCTGATTTTCCTTGAGTTCAGTCCAACACAATGGCGTCCGACATTTACGACCATACAATGCTTCATAAGGTGCCATCTTCAAACTCGTCTGATAACTATTATTATAAGGAAATTCTATCAATAGTAAGTATCTTTCCCAACTACCTTGAAATTCCAATATACAACATCTGAGCATGTCTTCAAGAATCTGAATCACTCTCTCTGATTGTCCATCAGTTTGTGGATGAAAGGCAGTGTTGAAATTTAACTTCGTACCTAATGCCTCTTGCAACTTTTGCCAAAACCGCAAAATAAATCTCGGATCTCTATCCAAAATGATTGACAAAGGAATTTCGTGAAGTCTAACAATCTCACTGATATACAATTCAGCCAACTTATTAAGAGAATAATCTGTACGTACCGGAATCAAATGAGCCGATTTAGTTAGTCTGTCAACTATTACCTAAATGGCATCTTTCTTCCCCGAAGTTAACGGCAACCCTAATACAAAATCCATAGTAATCCGATCCCATTTCCATTCAGGAACCATGATAGGCTGGAGTAGTCCCGAAGGTACTTGGTGTTCAGCTTTCACTTGTTGACAAATTAAGCACTTTGATACAAACTCAGAGATATCTCTTTTCATTCCAGTCCACCAATACATTTTCTTCAAGTCATTATACATTTTCGTACTGCCCGGGTGAACTGCCAAACACCCATTATGTGCTTCATGTAAAATCTTTTGAATCAACTCATCATTTTTCGGTACACAAATTTGGTTTTTAAACATCAAGCAACCATCAGAATCGATTCTAAAATCTGACCTCGTATCAACCTCACATTGTTTTCTTTTGGCTTGTAAATCTTCATCGCTTTTTTGAGCTTCATAAATCTCTTGTAAAAACATCGGTCTTGCTCTTAACTCTGTTAAAATGGAACCATCATCTGATACCTTTAACTGAATATTCATAGCTCTCAAAGCAAATAGCAACTTTCTTCTCAAAGCATCAGCAACCACATTCGCTTTTCCCAGATGATAGTCAATAACAAGCTCGTAATCTTTCAATAACTCCAACCATCTTCGCTGTCTCAAATTCAAGTTTTTTTGTGACATCAATTATACTCGGCACTTTTCACCATACAGATAATGTCGCCAAATCTTCAAAGCAAACACTATAGCAACCAATTCCAAATCATGAGTCGGATAATTCCTTTCGTGAGATTTTAACTGCCTCGAAGCATAAGCCACCACTTTTCCTTCTTGCATAAGTACACATCCTAAGCCATTTCGAGAAGCATCACTATACACCACAAATTCTTTACCTGATTTGGGTTGTACCAACACTGGTGCTTCAATTAATAACTTTTTCAATTCTTCAAAACTCTGTTGACATTCTTCCATCCACTTAAATTTAAGATCCTTTTGGAGTAGTCTAGTCACAGGAGCAGCAATTATAGAAAATCCATTTACAAACCGCCGATAATACCCAGCTAGCCCGAAGAAACTTCTAACTTCAGTTACATTTTTCGGTGGTTTCCAATCAACAATGGCTAAATTTTTACTACGATCAACCCGTATACCATCACCTGAAACAATGTGACCCAAAATCCAACTTCCTGAAGCCAAAATTCACTTTTACTAAACTTGGCATATAACTGCTTATTTCTCAAAGTTTGCAAAACTATCTTCAAGTGCTCGGCATGCACGATCTCATCTTTCGAATAAATTAAGATGTCATCTATAAATACCACAACAAATTTGTCCAAGTATGGCTGAAATATGAAATTCATCAAATCCATAAACACAACAGGATCATTTGTTAACCCGAATGGCATAACTAAAAATTCATAATGACCGTACCTTGTTCTAAAAGTAGTTTTAGGCAGATCTGACTCTTTTACTAGTAACTGGTAGTACCTAGATCTCAAGTCAATCTTTGAAAACCATGTTGCTCCTTTTAGCTGATCAAACAAATCATCAATCCTCGGTAACGGATACTTGTTCTTGATTGTCACCTTGTTTAATTGCCGATAGTCAACACACAATCTCATAGAACCATCCTTCTTTTTCACAAATAACACGGGAGCACCCCAAGGTGAAAAACTCGGTCTAACAAAGCCTTAGTCAGTCAACTCTTGCAATTGCGACTTTAATTCTTTCAACTCTGCTGGTGCCATTCTATACGGAGCAATCGAGATCGGAGTTGTTCCTGATATCAACTCAATACCAAATTCTACTTCCCTGACTGGAGGCAAACCCGGCAACTCTTCTGGAAATACATTCGCGAATTCGTACACAATTGGCACTGATTCATCTTTATTTTCAATTTCTTTTGTATTAATTACATATGCCAAATAAGCTTCATAACCCTTCCTCAAATATCTCTGAGCCGACATTGAATAAATCACACTAGATAATGCTTCTGATTTGCCTGATTCAACCCGCAGAATTTTACCACTTTCACACTTTAATTCTATAACCTTTTCTTTGCAATTTACTATAGCATCATGCAATGTCAACCAATCCATACCCAAAATAACATCAAATTAATCAAATGGCAACAACATCAAGTCGGCCAAAAAGTAATGACCCCGAATCATTAAAGGACATTTCTTGCATACTTTATCAACTATCACACATTTTCCTAATGGATTCGACACTCTAATCATAAATTCTGTGTACTCAACAGGTATATTCATACTAGACACCAATTTCATGCACACATATGAATGAGTAGAACCGGGATCAACCAAAGTAATAACATTAACATCATAAAGAGAAAATATACCAGTAATCACGTCGAATGATGAAGCATCTTCATGTGCTTTATGGCATAAGTTCTAGTTGGAGCCCTTGCTTCAGGTTTAGCTAATGAATCTCTGACTACATTCTTGCTACTTGCTTCATTTCCAGCTTTTCTCGAATATCTTCCCCTCGAGTTTGCACCACTAGCTTTTACACTCTGAAATTTTTCTTTCTCAACTCTCTCTGGGCAGTCTCTAATAAAATGATCCGGAGAACCACACCGAAAACATTCATTTGCTCTACACGGGCCAAAATAATTTCTACCACACCGCTGGCACTCGGGCTTAGCAAATCTCGAATTCCCCACATTAGCCACGGAAGTAGTCTGAGATTTAAAACCCACATTTTGCTTCTCAGAATTTCCATATGATTGTCCGGCCAAAACCTGAGAACGAGGATTCATATTTCTAGATTTTCTAGATTGCTGTCAGAATGAACTGCTCGTCGATCTTTTCTTCCAATTTCTAGTCTCAGCGTCTACTTTTTTTCTTCTCTTTGAGTAGTTCTTCAGCCTTGCAAGCTCGATCAACAAGTACTACCATTTCTTTTAACTCAAGAATCCCAACAAATACTTTGATGTCTTCATTGAGTCCGTCTTCAAATCGTCTGCACATTTTAGCCTCTATAGGAACGTATTATCTAGCATACTTACTCAACCTGACGAACTCCCTTTCGTATTCAGTAACTGTCATGTTTCCCTGCTTCAATTCAAGAAACTCTTTACGCTTCTGATCAACAAATCTTTCACTGATTTTATTTCTTCCAAAATTCTTCTTGAAAGAACTCCCAAGTCACTTTCTCTTTCGGTACCACTGAAATCAATGTCTTCCACCAATGATAGGCTGAATCCCTCAACAATGATATAGCACATTTCAAGCATTCCTTAGGTGTACAAGACAATTCATCAAATACCCGAATAGAATTCTCAAGCCAAAACTCTGCTTTCTCGGCATCATCATCAACATTTGCCCTGAATTCTTCGGCCCCTTGCTTGCAGATTCTGTCAACTGGAGTTCTGTGAAATTTTATCAGATCCATACCTTGAGGCATCGGGGTACAGGTTGAGGAATCGGGGAGGTGGGGGAGGTTGTGCATTCAGGTTCGTACGAACGAACTCAGTATACCAGGCATTCATCATCTGGAGAAAGGCTTCCCGAGCCCCTTCTCCTCCTCCTTGACCAACAGTAGGAGGTGGATTTTCAGTTGGCACCGCCCCTTCAGCTGGAGCTGGTGCATTACTCTCTACATCATCAGGCACATACTATAAAAAAAATCATTTAAAAGGTCAGAAGTCGTCACGCTATCATAATATATATATGGCATGTATAACAAAACCCGTACATACAACACGTTAGTTCGAGAACCGACTAAACCTACTCTGATACCACCAAATGTAATGCCTTCATGCCCGAGACCGTCACCAGAGTCGAGCTTAAGCTGTTACTAAATTTAATTCATTAATTAAACAGCTCAAACAATTTATTTTAAAATTTCCAGACAAGTTGGCTAACTGCGTCACAGTCGCTTAAAAATTCATATCTCGAGTTCCAAAAGTTGAAATTCAGATCCGCAAATTTTCCCTGAAACTAGACTCATATATATATCTAATAAATGTTTTCTAGAATTTTTTTTCGAGCCAATTAGTACAGTTTATTCATTAAAGTCTCCCCTGTTTCAGGGTTCGACTACTCTGACCCCTATGTATTACGAATCAGATATCTCCCTATACAGAGTTTCAATAATTATGCCGTTTATTTCACATAAACCTAGACTCAATAAGGAATCTATACATATAAAACATAAATTCTATTTTTTTTTTACAATTTATGGTGAATTTTTAAATTCATAATAGGGGATTCAGAGACCACTCTAACCCTATTCCAGTAAAACTGAAATATCTCATAAAATATAACTCATTTACCTATTTTGTTCCATCCATATGAAAATAGACTCATCAAGCTTAGATTTCATAACTTATTCATCATTTAATTCCATTTCTACTATTTTTAGTGATTTTTCAAATTCATGTCACTACTGCTGTCTAATTCTGTTTTGTGGCCAATTTTACCTTTCCAAGGATTTTCATGGTTTAGTTAAGACATAAAGCATACATGTTATCATATATAAACTTGATTAGTCATTCCAATAGCTAATCGTTTACAAACCCTTTTCTTACCAAACCATAACCATATCATATGATCATTTACACAAAGTGAGTATATTGCTATACATGCCACACTCAATATATACAAGCCATTTTACGAATTTAGGTCTTCGGATAGTGTGAAAGAGCCTTCGTCCTACCCCGATTCTCAAGCCGGCTTGTCAAAAATACAATGAATGAATAGGGGGGAGTAAGCATAAATGCTTAGTAAGTTCACATGCAAATAACAAGTAACATAATCATGTCATTCAACATAAACATTATTTGCATAAACAACACCAAGACATTCATGTTACATTTGCATTTAATATCTTACTACAATTTCATTATACTAAGTTCTCAACCCGAGGGTTTATACACATACCTGTCAAATTTTCTTATTCACCACACTTACCAACATGTCACCTTCGTATTAAGCATTCTCCTTATTCTATTAGAGATCTCCCGTTGAACACATCAAAATATGATTTCAGATACACGGATAATGTGCACATAAGTGCTATACTCATAGCTAAACAAGCTCAATAGCTTTTGAAATCTATGTAGCCAAGCTACCATGTAACGCTCCCATAAATGAACTCGGACTCAACTCAACGAGCTCGGGCATTCGCATCCATAAGTGAACTCGGACTCAACTCAACGAGTTCAGAATTCATCCATCATAGTGACATGTCACTTGTACCCTAATCTATTCCCAAGGTTCAAACGGGATTCTTTTCAATTACACATTTTGATTGCCTTCTTCGAAATGTAGAAACCAATACTTGCTAACATCTCATACTTATCAAGTTGTTCACATAATTTGCATATCACCAAATAATAATTCACAAAACATCATATTTCATGATAATAAGTATCATGTCATATAAATAACATTAAATCACTTAAAATAAAAATTATGTTACCTTATTTACACATGAACTTACCTCGATACAAAATATTAGCAATCAAGCCTATTCCTCGTAAACTTTGTTTTTCCCTCGATTGCGACTTGAATCTCATTTCTTTTGATCTATAATGCCAAATTAATTTATTTAATACATTCATTCATCAAAACAGCCCCTAATACGAACTTTGGCAAAATTACCATTTTGCCCATAAACTTTTGCATATTTACACTTTTGCCCCTAGGCTCGGCAATTAAACTTCATCCCTTATTCTTATGTTTTATGACATGCTGATCATTTTTCCCTTCTATAGCAACATCAAATTCACACTCTAACATGTACTTATGAATATTAGGTATTTTTACCGATTAAGCCTTTTTACTCGTTTTCACTTAAAACCGAGTAGCACAAGTTGTCTAGCATAATTTAAACCTCATATTATATCATAAAACACCAAAATACACAAATTTCACCTATGGGTATTTTTCCAAATATGAACCCTAGGTTGAATTATTGCTAGCATAAGTTAATTCGAGCTACCGGGATTTCAAAAACATAAAAATCATTAAAAACGGACATAGAAATCACTCACAATCAAGGCTTAAAAGTGTTGAAACCCTAGCTATGGTGGAGAGGAAAATTTGGCAGCAACTTATGGAGAAGATGATCATTTTTGTGTTATTTTTCCCATTTTATTTCATTTAATATCCAAATGACCAAAATGCCCTTCCTTACTAAACTTTCAAAAATTCCATCCATGTCCAATTTTTGTCCATAAACTTAGAAATTGGTCAAATTTCTATTTAAGACCTCCTCATTAATATTCCAAAGCAATTTCATACTAAAACTTCTAGAATGCAAGTTTTGCAAATTATTCGATTTAGTCCCTAATTTCAACTTAAGCACTTTATGCATAGAATTTCGTCACGAAATTTTCACACAATCATGCCATCACATCATAAACCTCAAAATAATTATTTCTATCTCATATTTGTGGTCACAAAACCACTATTCCGATTAGGCCCTAATTCAGGATATTACACGTGCGTCTAAGCTGAGTCAAATCAGGGTATAGCTATCGACTTGCTCACATGGCTACAAGACACGCCCGTGTGCCTTGGCCATGGTTGAGCCTGACTTGGGCCACACGGCTAGCCACATGCCCGTGTTCATTGGTCATGTGTGGGCCAGACTTACAATTGTAGGGTACCCCAGGGGACACACGACTGTGCAACATAACTGTGTGTCGCACATGGCTGAGACACACGCCCATGTCTCTGCCCGTGTGGACAAAAATAGGCCATTTAAATAACCAATTTGCCACCCCAAAATGGGTCAACCTACAAGCAAAGAAACAAGCATATTTACTCAACCTTTTTAACCAATAACTATACCAAATCATACATAACTTATGCTAAAAGATTACCAATTATTTCCATTCTCAATTCATCATTCAATTCATACTAAATCTTAAACTAACATCATACCTAACCAAATAATCGATACATCATTCAAACATATGCTATGAATGTAACACTCCTTACCCGTATCCAAGGCCGAAACAGAGTACGAGGCAGTACCAGACTTAACAATACACATAGACGAAAACCGGGCCATAAAATTTCATTTAATTCAAAACTTTTTGAACACATGCATAACAAACAAATCTAACTATATCATCACATCAAAACATAGGACATGGCACAATTAATTAAACTTATAAACCATAATGGGTAAGGACCACATCTCATGATTTTATACGATAACTCAATGCAGACTGATACGTATGGTCAAAATCATTATAAAAATACATATCACAAACCAACTTCCTATACATGCCACTCACTTGATATTTCTAATATTTGAATTAATTTTCCCAAAAATGATAGTTTGATAGTGTGATTTTGCCTCTGACGATCTCCAACCCTGAGCCAATCTGCCAATACTAAAGAAATGGAGAGGATGGGTAAGCTTTACGCTTAGTAAGTTCATATGAAAATAATAAGAAAATTCTACCATCCTTTTCAAGATAAAACACTATAATTTTACAATTATACATATTCAGGACAGGCTATTTTCTGGAATCCTGGTGTTAAAAAAAATCATATCTCGAGTTACAAAACTCAAAATCCAATTCCATAAATTTTCTATGAAACTAGACTCATATTTCTACTTACTAATTGTTTTCTAGAAATTTTTCTTAGGCCATTTAGTATAGTTTATTAGTTAAAGTCTCCCCTATTTCAGGGTATGACTACTCTGACCCCTGTGCAGTACGGACCAAATTTCTCCCTTTACAGAATTTCAACGACCATGCCGTTTGTTTCCCTTAAAATTAGATTCAATAAGGAATCCATGCATGTAAGGTATGACTCTCAATAATTTTTTTACAATTTATGGTTAATTTCTAAAGTCAGAACAGGGGATCTCGAATTCATTCAGACCCTGTTTCACAAGAATTCAAATATCACACAATATAGAATTCTTTTGCTTCCCCCGTTTCTTTCATAGGAAAATATACTCATTAAGATTTATTTACATAATTTTTTTAAATTTAATTCAACTTAAAAAAATTTTGGTGAATTTTCAAAGTCATGCACTGCTGCTGTCTAATACTATTTTACTACTAAAGTTCACTTTTACACAATTTCACTTAATCCATTCCATTTTACCGAGGTTCGCTCAAATATTGAGCATATTGCTCATAAATTCAAATAAACATATACTTGCACTTGTTCATCACATAATCACTTTCACATGTATTTTCATTTAATCGATTTCCTGTTGAACTCATCGGAATAATAACAGATACACAATTGCCTGCACATTTTCCCATTTCCACACTTGTAGCCGAAGCTATCTGGTACGCATAGCAGCCTGCACTTAGTACTACACATGCGACCAACAGTCCGGTACACGTAATAACCTGCACTTAGTACTACACACATGACCTCACCATCTAATACACGTAGTAGCCTACACTTAGTACTACACACGTGATCACAGTTTTCGGGTACGCATAGTAGCCTGCACTTAGTACTACACATACGACCTCACAATAGATCATTCGTATCGTTTTTATTCCGAAGGTTCAATCGGGAAATTCCTCACTTTTTAACATTTTACTAAATTGTCCGTAATCAATTTAAATTTACATCAAATAACCATTTGATAGGCAGCCACATTTCATATGATATCAAAATATAATAACATAAAAAGAATCGATAGATTATTTATGTACGAATTTACTCGAAGTGTCGATCTCACTATCCATAGTACCAATTGTCCATTCATAGTATAATAAGACACAACTCAAATATCAAATCAGCTTTTAAGAATTTACATAACATATATCACATATTTCATATATCACTTGTCATGTACCTTTATTTTCTTGCATTTCATGTAACATTCTTTCATGTCATATTTCCACATCATAAACACCATTCCATCAACTTTTCCAATATATTAAATCATAAAATATATGAAATAATAGTAAAAAATATAATTCAAACATAACATTGCATTATTATTATCATACGAACTTACCTCGATCCAAAAACAGCAATTTACCATTTTAGTCCATAACCTTGTAATTTCCCGATTTAAGCCTGAATCTTGATTTCCTTCATATATAATATCACATTTAGCCTAATAATTAGTCACACTATTCATAGGGGTCCAAAAATCATATTTTTAAAAATTTTCATTTTGACCCCTAAACTTTTGCATATTTGCACTTTTGCCCCAAGGTTTGGAAATTAAACTTCATCCTATTTTCTTATGTTTTATGACATGCTGATCATTTTTCCCTTCTATGTAAACATCAAATTCTCACTCTAACATGTACTTATGACTATTAGGTATTTTTACCAATTAAGCCCTTTTGCTCGTTTTCACTTAAAACCGAGTAGCACAAGCTGTCAACATAATTTAAAACCACATATTCTATCATAAAACACCAAAATACACAAATTTCACCTATGGGTATTTTTCCAAATATGAACCCTAGGTTGAATTATTGCTAGCATAAGCTAAATCAAGTTACCGGGACTCCAAAAACGTAAAAATCATTAAAAACGAGGCTAGAATGGACTTACAATCGAGCTTGGAAGCTTGGAAACCCTAGACATGGAGTCTCCCTTGGTATACACGTCCATGGTGAAGAAGATGAGCAAAATTGGCTTTTAATTTTGTATTTTAATTCATTTTACCCTAAATGACCAAATGCCCTTACTACTAAACTTTCCAAAAATTCCATTCATGTACAATATTTGTCCATAAACTTTGAAATTGGTAAAATTTCTATTTAAGACCTAATTAATATTTCAAAGCAATTTCATACTAGAAACTTCTAGAATGCAAGTTTTGCAACTTATTCAATTTAGTCCCTAACTTGAAATTAAGCACTTTATGCATAGAATTTCTTCACGAAATTTTCACACAATCATGCAATCATATCATAGACCTCAAAATAATCATAAAATAATTATTTCTATCTCAAATTTGTGGTCACGAAACCACTATTCTGATTAGGCCCTAATTCGGGATATTACAATGAACTTACCAAACTTGCCATTTTACCATCACTTTTAACCAACCAAAACATACCAAATTGAACATTGGCATCACATATTATATACCATAATCAAACTATAAGTTCAAACATAAACTAGCCAAATCACATGGCTAAATATATATACATCACAAAACATAATCCCACAACTACTAGCCTATACATAGCATACTTCAAAATATACAATTTCAAAATACCAAAATGAGGGTTGATAGTGTGGTGATGATCCTTGACAATCCCTGAGCTTGCAGTAACTTCAATATCTAAAAAAAACAATGCAAACACACACAAAGTAAGCTTTCAAAAGCTTAGTAAGCTCGTACCAAAAATCATTAATACATAAGTACTTACAAATTCTCAAATCATATATCAAATATATACCAACACGATCCATATGTTCATACCAAATCTATGAGCTTCACATACATAGTATCATCTACCACATAGGTATCGTACATACCTGAATCTTCCCGTTCATTCTCACCTTTCATTTAAATATTTTAAGACTTTCCGTAAATTATTCGTACTTTGAACATCCGCACACTTAGTGCTGTAACAGTTAGCTGAAGCTAGAACGATTTTGCACACTTAGTGCCATCCCAATTAGCCAAAACTAAGTTGTTATCGGACACTAGTGCCTTATATAGCCGAAGCTAGTTTAAATCGCACATTTAGTGCCAAATACTATTAATTTATCATCATATTCATCCAAGCCAAACATATATACAATGTATATATAATAAAAACATCAAAACATACTTAACATTATGTTTTAAGTACGAACTTACCTCGTACTCTGAACTGTCGACTCAGACTGTTTACTCTACAATCTTCGACTTCCCTTGGTCTAAATCTGAATTCCTCTTTTCTTGATCTAAATGTATTCAAAATTAACCCTTTGATTCACCAAATTATTCAAAACAATCCATGAACACATATGATACGTGATATTCGTGACAGGTTTTAAGTATATATAATTAACTTTCTTGGAACTAACTATTATCATGATGAAGGCAAGTGTACCTATCGAATAGTAGTATAGCTTTAGCAAGACTGGATTGTCAAACCCAAAGGAACCAAGAGTACTAGTAATTACTTTCTTTTTATTATCTAACCTAAAAATTTAGGGATTTGTTTATCTAGAATAATTAACTAAACTAAGGGTGCACAGAGAGAAAATTAGGAAAAAGCTTTTGGGAAAACTCGATTGATTAAGACAATACCTAAGGAAAAATCCACCTAGACTTCACTTGTTATTTGACTCTGAATCAGACGATTTATTCATTTTACTTGATCTGTAGAAATCACTAAGTTATATTATTATCTCTCTCGAGACTAATAATGTCTAACCCTAGGTTGATTAATTGAAATATCTTTCTAATTAATGTCTTAGTGTTGCATTAACTAGATCTATGGATCCCCTTATTAGGTTTCACCCTAATCCGGTAAAATCTTATCACCCTATCTCTAGGCGTGCAACCAACTCCACTTAATTATGACAAATTTACTCCTATACAGGGTCTATTCCTTCTCTAAATAAGAGCATTAACTTGAATCAATATCCTAAAATGTTAAAACAAGAATTAAGAACACATAATTAAGAACAAGTCAAATATTTACCATGCAATTCAGATAATAATAACAAGATTCGCTCTTAGGTTTCATTCCACTTAGGTATTTAGGGAGTTTAGTTCATAATTATAAAAGAAAACATCTCAGAAGAATAATGAATACAAAACATAAATAAAACCCAAAACCCCTGAATGAAAATTGAAGGGGATCTTCAGTCTTGACGATGAATCCGGCTTCTGAGATGGACCAATTGGCTTCTGTTAAGTAATTCATTGCCTCCTACTTCGTGTGTCTCTTCTAAATGCCTCCTCAGGTGTTTAAATAGGCTTTAAAATGCCTAAGAGCCCTCAAAAGTGGCCTTTTCTAAATAGGAATATACTTGGGCTCGGCAGGGACACGCCCGTGTAACACGCCCGTGTGTGATTACTCCAGCCCGTGGTCAAGGCTGTTGAATAGGCACAGGTGTGTAGTCTACCCATGTAAGTCGTGCTTCGATCCTGCCAAATGGACACGGCCTTGTGACACACCCGTGTGAGGAAGTCCAGGCTGTGTTGATTTCTCATGTGGGTTCATTTTCCCTGTTTTCGGCCCATTTCTCACCCTTTTTACTCTCCTATGCTCACCTAAGTATAAAACATAAAATTAAAGAATTAGGAGCATCGAATTCACCAAATCTAAGGAGAATTCATCCATAAATGTGCTAAGCATGGGATAAAAATATGTATAAATTACGGTTTGTCAAATACCCCCACACTTAAGCGTTTGTTTGTCCTCAAGCAAAATCCTCAACTCACAATCAAAATAAATTCTTCTCAAATTATAATCCCTATCAACAATATCTCAAAATAATCCATAAGTGATCATTCGTTGAAAATTCAATTAAAAGTACATCAAAGTTTTAAACATTCCAAGTTGAGCATTTTATCATGAAAACATAGGTGTCCTTCCTTATCTAAGTAATCACCTTTGATCAAAATATCACAGAGTTTAACATCCTCACTAAAAGTTCACTCAAATCACTCGAGGTGTTTAAGGGCATCAAATAAAGCACTCATTAGTCAATATGAAAAGTTATTACCATAGGCTTGCTTGAAAATCAAATCTCCACCACTATATATTAAGATGACACATCAATCAAAAAGGTCTTTAGAGGGTTGTAGCGTGGCTTTGGTTAGGGGGTGTGGTCACAAGCTGAAAGAAAAGGTTGGAATCAAGATTGAATTGTAAAATTACTGAGCTAGAAAAATAACTAGTCATCAGTTGAATACAAGTGAGCTTCTTCTCAGAATATAGAATTAACACCTAAGCTCAAAAACGAAGAATTACTACTAAAATGTATGTAAGTATTGTATATTTTTTTTAAGAACAAGTCAAATAACATAGAACTTTGAAGAATAAAACATAGTTAAGCAATTAATTCAAATCAAATCTCGACAAAAATAGGGATCAAATTAGGGGATTTCAACAATAATGGGTTATGGGTTAATATTGAGGGTAAATCAATTAATGGCTTGTTAGGCTCAAATGAGTTTACTAAGTGTTAATTATGAAGGTAGGCTTTTGTGGAGTGAGTGGTTAAACCTAAGTGCCTTTATCATCTCGACATATCAAACCAAATGGTGTGGTCTTGACATGCATAATCAAGCAAGTTCTAGAGTAACAAATCAATACTGACGTACTCAAAGCAATAATAAAAGTGAGCATGAAAGAAATAGATGCTCTAAAGGCTCAAGATCTCACAAAAATTATGGCTTTTTGATGTTTAAACCTGTGAATTTCAACTCAAGATAATACTTAACTTGGGGAAAACAACCTAAAAGTTTTAAATTTTCAAAAATCAACTTATCATGCTTGATTCTCTAATGTCTTAAAGTTTAAATGATAAATGCATAAATGCCTATGTTTTAATTCAAGATATATCAATAAAAATCATAACTTAATCAAAATTCACTCTAATAGTGGTATGAGAAGATCACATGAGAACGAGACAAAATTCAGGGATTTTTGATAATGATATAAAAGACCCCCCACACTGAAGATGTACATTGCCCTCAATGTACAAAGTTAGATTATGACGATATAGATATAAGATCCTAAGATAGGGAGAGAAGTGAAAATTCCTAAATGATGAATGGACTCCTTGAAATGGAGTTATGGAGAATAATCGGCCAAGGGAAATGATAAGATTGGAGGAGGATACTCCGGTGGTGGTAAAGGTTGGGTTCCACAACCACAGTGTCCATCGAAGAGGTTATCGTGGTGGTCGGGCAGGACATGGCAGTTGTGGAGAACCTTTTCCAGGGGAGTATCAAGTTCCTAAGTGATGGTGAGCTTTGGAGCTCTTTATAACTGTGATAGAATCAGGAACTTTTTAGGAAACATAAAGAAGCATAATTACTCGTAAATAAATAGCTGAATAAAAATTATAAAATTGCAAGATAAAGTAGTATTAAAAGGAAATAAAAAGTAATTTCAAAATATAAAGATAAAAATAAAATAAATAATAGGTGTTTATAAAGAGATTGGGGCACACGACCGTAAGGCACGCTCGTGTGCCCTCATTTCAGTCCGTGCGTTTCGTGGTTTTCAAAATTGGGCGCATACGACCATGTATGCAGGCGAATGCCCGTGTTATATTGATAGGCTCGACCATGGTCAGTGGGCACAGTCGTGTCGCACGCCCGTGTTAATTTTGCAAGATTGCCCACGGCCGTGGCAACTTGTCGAATCCCTTGTTGGGGAAACGTTTTTGCCCTGTTTTCACATGGTCGTATCGTACGGTCGTGTTACCTCCCGTGGTGTTAGCACGACCTAAGGCAAGCCTGTGTGCCCAGCCGTGTGGATTAGAAAACCTGTGTTTCAGTGACTTAGTTAGTGATTAGATGTTAAAAACTAAAATTTTAAAGAGGTTAACATCGTTAGTGCTCGGGTTGCCTCCCGAAAAACACTTATTTATAGTCTAAGCTTGACTTACCTCTCTTGTTGCGTAATTATGGTGGTTCGAGAAGTTTACACTCCTCAACCCTACTATCAGTTTTATCAACATAAGGTTTAAGACAAGTACTATTTACCTTGAACATGTCCAATTTTGGATGAATTTCCTCGACTGTACCGTATGGAAAAATGCTAAGTATCGTAAGAGGGATCTCTTCATTCTGTTCAGAAGTGGTAATACAAGGGTCTACTACATCTAATAGCATTTTGTCTCCAACTTTAAGTTGATTCGGGGAAAAATTTAACTTGTCATGGCGTGGTTTTGGTTTATCGTGTGTTTTCAGTTTATGTGTCTGCCATTCATCTAGTTCCTCAATTTGTGGCCCTCGTTCTTCATTGATAGGTCCTTTGTTGTTGCTTGAACATGGCTCATGTATGTTCTTTGAACCTATTTCCTGCAAAGTAGGTTGCACCACATGGTTAGTTTTAGTAGGATGATTTAAATCACCACTTTCAATTTTCGATGTGTTACTCAAATTACGAGCTTGAAGGGTGATTATTTTGTCTCCTACACGAAGTGTGAGCTCACCTGTGCCAACATCAATTATTGTTCTAGCAGTTGCTAAAAAGGGCCTCCCTAAAATTAAAGGAACGTTACTATCCTCTTCTATGCCTAAAATAACAAAATCAATTGGGAATATAAATTTGTCAATTTTAACGAGTACATCTTCAATAATCCCCCTAGGAAATCTGATTGTTTTATTGGCTAATTGAATACTCATCCTAGTTTGTTTGGGTTTCCCAAGACCTAGTTGCTTAAACATTTTGTAAGGCATGACATTGATACTAGCCCCTAAATCAGCCAAAACATTATTAACATCTAGGTTACCAATTAATCAGGGAATCGTAAAACTCCCTGGATCTTTTAATTTGTTGGCCAGCTTATTCTATAGTATGGCTGAGCAAACCACATTTAGCTCTACATGCGACACCTCATCCATCTTCCGCTTGTTTGTTAAAAGCTCCTTTAAGAATTTGACTGCGTTTGGCATCTGCGAAAGAGCTTCAATAAACGGTAAGTTAATATCTAACTTCTTTAATAATTTAAGGAATTTATCGAATTGTTCTTCTGTGCGGTCTTTCCTTGTCACGTTTGGGTATGGCACACGAGGTTTGTATTCTTTACTTACCGGTTTCTGGTCATTGTGGTCCACCTCACCTTTACCTTTACTTAGCACAGTTTCTTGCCTCAGTTCTGGTTCAGGTGCAACTAACCCTTCCTCCTCTTGAATGGTAATTGCATTGATTTGCTCCCTTGGGTTAGGTTCAGTGTTACTCGGAAGGCTACCTTGTGGTCGTTCAGATATCAATTTAGCAAGCAAACCTATCTGAGTTTCGAGCCCTTGGATCGACGCTTGTTGATTTTTAAGTGCTATCTCAGTATTCTAAAAATGAGTTTTTGACACCGAGATGAATTTTGTTAGCATCTCTTCAAGGTTCAATTTTTTCTTTTGCTGGTAGGGTGGTTGTTGGAAGCTTGGAGGTGGTGGTGGTCTCTGATTTCCTTAGCCTCCCCATGAAAAATTTGGGTGGTTTCTCCAACCTGCATTGTAAGTGTTACTATAAGGATTATTTTGAGATTGACTATTATTACCCATGTAATTTAACTACTCGTTCTCCATGTTGTGGCCATAGGGTAGGTATTCTGAATTGCTTGATCCACCTCCACTTGCTTCGCATTGCATTACTGGGTGAACCTATGAAGAACCGAGAAAATCGTCAATTTTTTTGTTCAAAAGTTCTACCTGATTAGAAAGCATGGTGACCAAATCGACTTAAAAACGTCGGCTGTTTTCGTTGGTTTTGTCCTCATGACTTGCCACTGATAATTATTCAGTGACATCTATTCTATAAATTCATATGCATCCTCAAGTGTATTATTATTGATAGTTCCACCAGCGGCTGTGTCAATCATTTGTCGAGTCGAAGGATTCAAGCCATTATGAAACGTTTGAACCTGTAGCCAGAGTGGTAAACCATGGTGAGGGCACCTTCTCAATAGATCCTTGTATCTCTCCCATGTATCGTAGAGTGTTTCTAAATGCATCTGCATAAAAGAAGAGATATCATTACGTAATTTGGCTGTTTTAGCTGGCGAAAAATATTTTAATAAAAACTTTTCGGTCATTTGTTCCCAAGTAGTGATTGACCCTTGTGGTAACGAGTTCAACCACTGTTTAGCCTTATTCCTCAACGAAAAAGGAAACAAACAAAGGTGAATGGCATCATCAGAAACACCATTGATTTTAAAAGTGTCGCAAAACTCTAAGAAATTTTCCAACTGAGCGTTTGGATCCTCGTCCTGTAAACCATCAAGCTGAACAAACTGTTGGATCATTTGAATGGTGTTAGGTTTCAGTTCAAATTTATTTGCAGCAACAGTAGGCCTAACTATGCTCGATTCAGTTCCTGTTAAAGAAGGTTTAGCATAATCATACATAGTACGTGGAGCAAGATTCTAATTAGCAGCAATCGCAGGAGGTAGTGGATTTTCTTGGTTTTCAGCCATCTCCTCGGTTGTGGTTGAAATATCGTCGTCTTGCTCTTCCTCTGTGTTTCTTAAGCTTTGTCTTATTTCTTTTCGGTTTCTGCGAATAGTACGATCAATCTCACTATCAAACAGTAATGGTCCCGACAGGTTTCTTCTAGTCATACACAATAAAAACCTGCCAGGAACGAATAAAAGAAAAATTAGAAAAGAAAATAAAAATTTAAATAAATCAAGTAAAATGGCTAAAGTAATAAAAATCGAGTGTTCCTAATATCTTAGTTCTCCGGCAACGGCGCCAAAAACTTGATAAGTGATATTCATGACAGGTTTTAAGTATTTATAATTAATCGTTCTTGGAACTAACTATTATCAAGATGAAGCCAAGTGTACCTATCGAATGCTAGTATAGCTTTAGCAAGACCAGGTTGTCGAACCCAAAGGAACCAAGAGTACTAGTAATTACTTTCTTTTTATTATCTAACCTAAAAATTAAGGGATTTGTTTATCTAGACTAATTAACTAAAATAAGGGTGCATAGAGAGAAAATTGGGAAAAAGCTTTTGGGAAAACTCAATTGACTAAGACAATACCCAAGGAAAAATCCACCTAGACTTCACTTGTTATTTGACTCTGAATCAGACGATTTATTCATTTGACTTGATCCGTAGAAATCCCTAAGTTATATTATTATCTCTCTCAAGACTAATAACGTCTAACCCTAGGTTGATTAATTGAAATCTCTTTCTAATTAACGCCCTAGTGTTGCATTAACTCGACCTATGGATCCCCTTATTAGGTTTTACCCTAATTCGACAAAATCTTATCACCCTATCTCTAGGCGTGCAATCAACTCCGCTTAATTATGATAAATATACTCTTAGACAGGGTCTATTCCTCCTCTGAATAAGAGCATTAACTTGAATCAATATCCTGAAATATTAAAACAATAATTAAGAACGCATAATTAAGAACAAGTCAAATATTTATCATGCAATTCAGATAATAATAACAAGATCCGCTCTTAGGTTTCATTCCCCTTAGGTATTTAGGGAGTTTAGTTCATAATTATAAAAGAAAACATCTCAGAAGAATAATGAATACAAAACATAAAGAAAACCCAAAACCTCTGAATGGAAATTGAAGGGAGATCTTCAGTCTTGACAATGAATCCGGCTTTTGAGATAGACCAATCGGCTTCCCTTGAGTAATTCCTTGCCTTCTACTCCGTGTGTCTCTTCTAAGTGCCTCCTCAGGTGTTTAAATAGGCTTTATAATGCCTAAAAGCCCTCAAAAGTGGCCTTTTCCGAATAGGACTGTACTTGGGCCTAGCAGGGACACGCCTGTGTGACACGCCCGTGTGTGATTACTCCAGCCTGTGGTCAAGGCTGTTGAATAGGCACGGGCATGTAGTCTACCCATGTAAGTCATGCTTCGATCCTTTTAAATGGAAACAGCCATGTGACACGCCCGTGTGAGGAAGTCCAGGACGTGTTGATTTCCTATGTGGGTTCATTTTCTCTGTTTTCGGCCCATTTCTCACTCTTTTTACTCTTCTATGCTCACCTAAGTATAAAACATGAAATTAAAGAATTAGGAGCATCGAATTCACCAAATCTAAGGATAATTCATCCATAAATGTGCTAAGTATGGGATAAAAATATGTATAAATTATGGTTTATCAACATATTTGGAGCATTTTGTAAACTAGCCCTCACATTTTCACATTTCGACACTTTAGTCCCGAATTCACAAAATCACAAAATACACAAAAGTTTCTTATACACAAGCTTAGTTGAATTTTCATAGCTCTCATACAAGTCCATACATTTCATTTATTTCACATTTGAATCCCTCAAAATAACATTTTTATAAATTAGCCCAAAATACTCAATTTCATCAAAAATCCAAAGACAGGACATGTAAACTAAATATCAAACTTTAATATTTCATCTTATAACATCACAAAGCTCATGAATCCATCCATGGCACATTTCAAAATCATCAAAAAAATCAAAAATTGAGCCATGGGTTCGATAATATACGAAGCAACGATTACAAAAACGTAGAAATTATCAAAAAACTAAAACAAAAACATACCTAAATCAAAGCTTGTAAGTGCCGAACCCTAGCCAAATATTTTCTCTTTTCTTTTTCTCTTATTTTCAGCCAAGAACATGTATAATGGCTTATTTCCATACCTTATTTTAATTATAATTCATTTTGTAATTAGTTTACCATTTTCCCTTAGTATAAAACATTAACAAACCATTTTACAAAGGTCATTGATGTCCATTAACATTTTAAAAGGCATAAAAACCACATAACGACCTCTCATAAACAAAGCCAAGTCAAATAGGCACTTTTAACATCTAGCACACAGCTTTTACACTTTACGCGATTAGGTCCTTTTTGCAAATTAAGCACACATACTGTTAAATTTTAATACGAAACTTTCATACATGCAAATTCATATATCACAAAAACAGAAAATAATATTTAAAATATTTTTCTAACTCTGATTTGTGGTCCCGAAATCACTATTCCGACTAGGGTCAAAATTGGACTGTTACAGATGTCATGTCCCAGACATGGTCTTACATTAGCTCTCATATCAATGCCGATGTCATGTCCCATACATGGTCTTACACTGGCTCACATAACCTGTGACAGCCCAAAATTTACCCTAGTCGGGAAGTGGTTTCGGGACCACAAGACCGAGTCGTAAAAATAATTACTTGCTATATTCTATGCTTATTATGTGTGAACATGAGTATGTGGAAGTTTCACTCCCTAATTTTACCAATTGCATGAGAAATTATTAATTGGGATCAATTTGAGACATTGTAAAAATATGATAGTCTAATTCAAATGGTCTATTAGTGCATGTACCAAAAAGAGTGGTTTTGCATGTCAAATTGCCCAAAAGATGATGGGTGGCCGGCCAAGGAGTGATAATGCTCCACTCATTCTAATTTAAAATGTTTCTTTGGTGAACAAATGATGGGATTAATAATAGAAAAGGGAACAAAAAAAAAAGGGTGTCATACTTGCCATCACCTAGCCGAAAAACCAAGAAAAAGAAGGGGAGAAAAGAACTTGGGGGGGGAATTCGGCCATTGCTTGCCTAGGGAGAGTGTTTGATGTTGTGGCATGAAAAATGAGGGAGTTTGAATGCTTAACAAGGAGGGAAGAAGGAGTGTTCATATTTTCTTTCTTTTGCAATTGTTCTAACTAGAGGAAGAAGGGGAAACAAGATTCGGCCAAGGTGGTCCTTTAGACCAAGGTATGTTTAATGTTGTCTTAGAGATGCATGCATGTTTTAAATAGCCCATGTTCAAACCTTGAATCTTGTTGATAACATGAGCAATCGGTCATGAGAAAGTGTTCAAGGAATGGTTGTTGTTCATGTTATTTGGATGAGAAATGGTGAGTTTTGTTGTTTCATGTTAAAGTTAGGTGAATGATGATAGAGGAGTGGTTGAACTATATAAAAAAAGAAAAGAAGAATCGGCTACCTTGTTATGAGCTAGGGCCGAATGTGAGTTTGGTTGTGTTTGAATATTACATGCTTGGTAGAATGGTGGATGAAGATGCCGATTGTATGTTGGATTGATAGAGTCTTCAAATTGATTTTATGTGTGCATGCATGACCGAATATACGTGGTCACATGAGTAAGGAAGTAAGTTATTTGATATGTGGTAAAAGTTAGGTACTAAATCGAAGGTTGCTAAAAATTGCCATTTCTTAGCCGAATATGTGCTTGAACAATGAAGGAATTGTTGAAGAAAATAGGTGAACTTGGTGAGAGCAATCGGCCTAGTGTATAAATGATATGAAGATTTTAGGAAATTGTTTTGGTTAGGTGCATGTATGATTAAGTATATTCGGCAATATACTTAAGGTGGGTACATGATATTACATTATAATTATTGAGCTTAAGTATATGGATATGTGTATATGTAGTCATATAATGACGTCTTGGTTTGAAAAATTTAATGATGTATGATTGCCGAATATGATAAATAAATACATGTTATTGGGTTAAATATTGAATACTCTTATTTGTATTATTTAAGCTCAAGAACCTAAAGGAGAGGCGTCCAACAAGGGGAAATCGAAGGTCATCGAGTAGCCGACTCGGAATTATTTTACCCAACATAAAGTAAGTCATTAAGCATGTAGTGGGTAGTATATCAAATGGTCATAATGTGTATGTATTGATGCTGATTGGAATGAATAAATATACATATATATATGCATGTACGTATGTGATGATGAAATTGTTGAATGAAAGAGAAGAGGTAAGATGTAATGAGTTGTTGATCTCGGCACTAAACGTGCGGGATAACCATTTATGACCATGAGATTGGCGCTAAGTGCGCGGGATTAAATTGTACAGCACTAAGTGTGCGATTTGACTATGTTGCACTAAGTGTGCGAAATGAATATGATGCACTAAGTGTGCGAATTGACCATGCGGCACTAAGAGTGCGAGTCTGACTATGTAGCACTAAGTGTGCGATTTGATTACGTGGCACTAAGTGTGCGAGATGATTATATAGCACTGAGTGTGCGGGCTCAATATACATTCGTGAATCATTATGGACACTATGTGTGCGACACTATCGAGTCGATCGCGGACAGCGGGTCGGGTAAGTGTCTTAAGTACGTGGCTAATAGGTGCTATGCTTATACTTGGTGTTGAGCTCGGTAAGTTCGAACCTATGTGACAAATATACTTGAAGTCACGTACATAAGTTTTATCGTAGGATGGGTGAAAGGCCGTATAGTCGTTTGATTGTAACGAAAATAAATCGATTTATGAGATTGCTTCAATGTCCTATTGATGAGTATATAGAATGTGAATGCATGAATTGATATGAAATTGAATTGATAAGTTGGAGGAACTATGGTATGGTTCGGTATGGATGGAGTAAATTGTCTCGTTCCATTTTGTTTCCTCTTGTGATAATGTTGTTGATAGATGGTAGTGCATTGCTTATGACTTACTGAGTTATAAACTCACTCGATGTTTCCTTGTCACCCACTATAGGTTGCTTGGACTCATCTATTTTTTTTGCGGGGTCGGGCCGTCGTTGAAGTCATCACACCGGATAGCAAGTTTTGGTACTTTCTTCTTAGTGTGTTTAGAAGATCATTTTGGCATGTATAAGCTAGTACGTTGTGTTTGAATTATGGCATGTAAACTTTAAGCCATGCGAAAATGGCACGAATGTTCGATTGAATTGGATCATGGGTAGGCATGAAATGGACCTAGTTACTTTCGTAACAGATGCTGGCAGCAGCAGTGTCATGAGATTGAAAAATCACTAAAAATAGTGGGAGTGGAATTAATTGATGAATAAATTATGTAATCGAAGCTCGATGAGTCTGCTTTCATGAGGAAGTAACGAAAGGATCATATGGGCAGTATATTAAGAGATAATCAGATTTTAGTGGGACAGGGCCAGAACGGTTTCTGGATTCCCTGCTCCGACTTTGGAAATTCATTATAAATTAACCAGAGATAATTAGGGGTCGTACCATATATGTGCAGATTCCTCTCTGAGTCTAGTTTTCATAGAAACAAACGGCAACAGTATTGAAGCCCCGTGCAGGGAGATATCCCAGTCGTAATGGGCAAAGGTCAGTGTAGTCGACCCCTGCAACTTGGGAGACTTTGACTAATAAACTGTACTAATTGGCCCGACCAAAAATTCTGGAAAATAATACATAGATGGGCACATGAGTCCAGTTTCTGGGAAAAATTACGAAACTGATTTTCGAGTTACGAAACTCAAGATATGATTTTTAAAGCGGCTAGTACACAGATTGGGCAGTGTCTGGAAAATAAATTTTGTAAGGGGTTAAAGCCAGTTAACACCTTGTGTTCGACTCCGGTGTCGGTTTCGGGTTCGGGGTGTTACATTTTATTGGTATCAGAGCCATGGTTTAGTCGGTTCTAGGACTACCATAGCACGTATGAGTCTAGCTATACATGCCATAATGTTAATGTTTAAATGTGTGATGACTTCCGACGGTTGAAATGTTTTTGTTTTGATTAGTAAATGGATCCCGGTGTAGAAAGAACCCTAGCGGATGACGTTGAGAGCGTAGCGGCTGCTCCTGCACAAGGGACGCCGCCTGTTGAACCTCAGTCATCTGCGAATAATCAAGGTGAGGGGGCTAAACAAGCCTTCTTTACCATGATGAATGAGTGGGTCGCGCAATATGCCCGAACCAACCCGGCTGTCCAACAATTCCCAAATTTGAATAATCCACCCCGGAGCCTGTAATGCCATCAGTCGCTGATCCTGTGAGGCTGAGTAAGCCACCTGTAGACTTGATTAGGAAGCGTGGGGCCGAGGAGTTCAAGGCCATAGTAACTGATGATGCCGAAAGGGCCGAGTTCTGGCTTGATAACACCATTCGGGTGTTTGATGAATTGTCATGCACACCCGATGAATGTCTAAAATGTGCTGTATCTTTGTTGCGAGACTCAGCCTACTATTGGTGGAGGACCTTGATTTCCATAGTCCCGAACGAGCGAGTAACTTGGGACTTCTTTCAAACGGAATTCCGGAAGAAATTTATTAGCCAACGGTTCATTGACCAGAAGCGTAAGGAGTTCTTGGAACTCAAGCAAGGCCGTATGACGGTATCTGAATACGAACATGAATTCGTAAGACTTAGTAGGTATGCTCGGGAGTGTGTAGCTGATGAGGTTGCTATGTGCAAAAGATTTGAGGAAGGATTGAATGAAGATTTAAAGCTACTAATGGGTATTTTGGAAATAAAGGAATTTGTAACACTAGTTGAACGAGCCTGCAAGGCGGAGGAACTTGGAAAGGAGAAGAGGAAGGCTGAATTTGAAGCTAGAGATTATCGTAAAAGATCGACGGGTAAAGCTCCGTTCTCAGCTGTGAAGAAGTTCAGGGAGGACATTAATAAGTCGAGGGCGACTGCGGGAATTTCCATCAGGGCAAGACCATCGATGGGCTCCCGAGCTACTTCGGTAGCTAGTGTGGGCAATAATCGTCACGAGAAACCTGAATGTCCCAATGTGGAAGACGACACCTAGGTGAATGTTGGGGCAAGTCTACTAGCAGGGCCTGTTACGGATGCGGTTCGAAGGACCACCTCATTAGAGATTGCACGGAGCTGGATGAGAAGAATAAGATCCAAGGTGCAAGACCTAGTGGAGTGACATCTAGAGGTAGACCACCGAGAATTTAGAAGGCAGGGGTGGTAGTCAGAGGGGGCTTCTGATACGGCCGATCGAGCCGAGAACCGTACTCCTGCTAGAGCATATGCCATTCGCGCACGAGAGGAGGCATCCTCCCCCGACGTCATCACTGGTACCTTCACTCTCTTTGATACTAATCTGATTGCATTGATTGACCCTGGTTCTACTCATTCATATGTATGCGAAACCTTAGCAACCAGTAAGACTCTACCTGTAGAGTCTACTGAGCTCGTAATTCGAGTATCAAACCCTTTGGGTCAATGCGTACTTGTTGATAAAGTGTGTAAGAGATGCCCTCTATTAATCCGAGAATCCTGTTTTCTGGCTGATTTGATGCTTTTGCCGTTCGACGAGTTTGATGTTATTCTTGGTTTGGATTGGTTAACCGCGCATGATGCGGTTGTGAATTGCAAAAGCAAGACTATCGATTTGAGGTGCGCAAATAACGAAATAATCCGAGTTGAGTCTGCGGACTTAAGGGGGTTGCCAGCTGTAATATCAGCAATGTTGGCCCAGAAATATGTAAGGAAAGGGTGCGAAGCATACCTCGCGTATGTACTTGATGACAAGGAGTTAGAAAAGAAACCCGAATCGGTGCCGGTGGTCTGTGAATACCCGGATGTTTTTCCTGAAGAGTTACCGGGTTTGCCACCTGTTCGGGAGGTAGAGTTTGGTATTGAGCTTGTACCTGGAACTACGCCTATTTCGATCGCTCCGTATCGTATGGCACTAACCGAGTTAAAAGAGTTGAAAGCTCAGTTGCAAGAATTGACGGATAGAGGTTTCGCTCGACCGAGTTTCTCACCTTGGGGTGCACCAGTATTGTTCGTGAAAAAGAAGGACGGAACCATGAGGTTGTGCATTGATTATCGTCAACTGAATAAAGTGACGATAAAGAATAAATATCCGTTGCCGCGTATTGATGATCTGTTCGATCAATTAAAGGGGGCATCGGTGTTTTCAAAGATAGATTTGAGATCGGGTTATTATCAGTTGCAGATTCGAGATTCGGACGTACCCAAAACTGCTTTCAGAACGAGGTACGGTCACTACGAGTTCTTAGTGATGCCGTTTGGGCTCACTAATGCCCTGCGGTGTTTATGGATTTGATGAATCGGATCTTTAGGCCGTATTTGGATCGGTTCGTAGTTGTGTTTATTGATGACATCTTGGTCTATTCAAGAGATGAGGCCGAACATGCTGAGCATCTGAGGCTAGTGTTGCAAATTTTGCGGGATAAGCAGTTATATGCTAAGTTCAGTAAGTGTGAGTTCTGGCTAAGAGAGGTTAGCTTCTTGGGTCATGTGGTATCCGCATCGGGTATTCGGGTTGACCCGAGCAAAATTTCAGCCATACTTAACTGGAAGCCTCCGAGAAATGTTACCGAAGTCCGGAGCTTTCTAGGGCTCGCCGGTTACTACCGACGATTTGTCAAAGGTTTCTCGATGATAGCCACACCAATGACGAAGCTACTTCAGAAGGATGTTAAGTTCGAATGGACGGAGAAATGTCAGAAAAGCTTCGATCAACTGAAAACTCATCTGACTGAAGCTCCAATTTTGGTGCAACCCGAATCGGGTAAGGAGTTTGTCGTTTATAGTGACGCATCCCTACTCGGGTTGGGTTGCGTATTGATGCAAGAAGGTCGAGTTGTGGCCTATGCGTCGAGACAATTGAAGCCACACGAGAGAAATTATCCGACCCATGATCTCGAACTAGCCGCCATTGTGTTTGCATTGAAAATATGGCGACATTATTTGTTTGGTGAGAAGTGCCATGTGTTTTCGGATCACAAAAGTCTCAAATATTTGATGACTCAACGGGACTTGAATCTGCGACAAAGACGTTGGCTTGAATTGTTGAAAGATTACGAGCTTGTCATTGATTACCACCCGGGAAAGGCTAATGTGGTTGCGGACGCCTTAAGCCAGAAATCACTGTTTGCTTTGCGAGCAATGAATGTACACTTGTCTGTTCTACCTGACAATGTGTTAGTAGCTGAATTAAAAGCCAAACCATTATTGACTCATCAAATTCGTGAAGCTCAGAAAGTCGATGATGAATTGGTTGCAAAACGAGCTGAGTGTGTTCCGAACAAGGAATCGGAGTTTCAGATTGATGATGATGGTTGTTTGAGGTTTAGAAGCCGTTTGTGTGTTCCAAGGAATTCGGAACTCATTCCGATGATTTGAACGAAGCCCATTGTAGCCGAATGTCAATTCACCCGGGGAGCACGAAAATGTACAACGACTTGAAACGTCGGTTTTGGTGGCATGGTATGAAGCGAGACATCTCTGACTTTGTTTCGAGATGTTTAATATGTCAACAAGTGAAAGCGGAACATCAAGTGCCTTCAGGGTTACTTCAGCCGATCATGATACCCGAGTGGAAATGGGACCGAGTCACAATGGACTTTGTGTCCGGACTGCCAGTGTCCGCAAGTAAGAAGGATGCGATTTGGGTTGTTGTTGATAGGCTGACTAAGTCGGCTCACTTTATCCCCGTGCGTACGGATTTTTCATTGGATAAACTAGCCGAACTGTATGTTACTCAGATTGTGAGATTACATGGAGTACCTATTTCTATCGTGTCGGATAGAGATCCGAGATTCACCTCGCGATTTGGAAGAAATTGCAAGAAGCTTTGGGTACCAAGCTGCATTTTAGCACCGCTTTTCATCCACAAACCGATGGTCAATCCGAGCGGATAATTCAGATACTTGAGGATATGTTGAGATGTTGCATCCTCGAGTTTAGTGGTACATGGGAACGGTATTTACCCTTGATCGAATTCGCTTACAACAATAGTTTCCAATCAAGTATTAAGATGGCACCTTACGAGGCTCTGTACGGTCGTAAATGCCGTACGCCATTGTTTTGGACCGAGCTCGGTGAAAGTAAAATTTTCGGAGTTGATTTGATTAGAGATGCCGAACAGAAGGTAAAGGTAATCCGTGAAAGTCTGAAGGTAGCCACAGATCGTCAGAAATCGTATGCGGATCTGAAACGGAAGGACATTGAATATCAGGTGGGAGATAAAGTGTTCCTTAAAGTTTCACCTTGGAAAAAGGTACTTAGGTTTGGCCGTAAAGGCAAGTTGAGCCCGAGATTCATTGGGCCGTACGAAATCTCTGAACGAGTGGGGCCGGTTGCATATAGATTGATTTTGCCCCCTGAACTTGAAAGGATACACGATGTCTTTCATGTTTCGATGCTTCGACGCTATAGGTCTGATCCTTCGCACCTAATTAGTCCGTCGGAGGTTGAAATTCGAGCCAATATGAGTTATGAAGAAGAGCCGATGTGTATCCTAGCTCGTGAAGTGAAGGAGTTGCGGAACAAAAGGGTTCCGTTAGTAAAGGTGTTATGGCTCAAACACGGGATCGAGGAAGCTACTTGGGAAACCGAGAGTTCGATGAAAGAACGATACCCAAACCTATTTACCGGTAAGCTTTTCGGGGACGAAAATTTCTTAAGGGGGGAGAGTTGTGACAGCCCAAAATTTACCCTAGTCGGGAAGTGGTTTCGGGACCACAAGACCGAGTCGTAAAAATAATTACTTGCTATATTCTATGCTTATTATGTGTGAACATGAGTATGTGGAAGTTTCACTCCCTAATTTTACCAATTGCATGAGAAATTATTAATTGGGATCAATTTGAGACATTGTAAAATATGATAGTCTAATTCAAATGGTCTATTAGTGCATGTACCAAAAGAGTGGTTTGCATGTCAAATTGCCCAAAAGATGATGGGTGGCCGGCCAAGGAGTGATAATGCTCCACTCATTCTAATTTAAAATGTTTCTTTGGTGAACAAATGATGGGATTAATAATAGAAAAGGGAAAAAAAAAAGGGTGTCATACTTGCCATCACCTAGCCGAAAAACCAAGAAAAAGAAGGGGAGAAAAGAACTTGGGGGGGATTCGGCCATTGCTTGCCTAGGGAGAGTGTTTGATGTTGTGGCATGAAAAATGAGGGAGTTTGAATGCTTAACAAGGAGGGAAGAAGGAGTGTTCATATTTTCTTTCTTTTGCAATTGTTCTAACTAGAGGAAGAAGGGGAAACAAGATTCGGCCAAGGTGGTCCTTTAGACCAAGGTATGTTTAATGTTGTCTTAGAGATGCATGCATGTTTTAAATAGCCCATGTTCAAACCTTGAATCTTGTTGATAACATGAGCAATCGGTCATGAGAAAGTGTTCAAGGAATGGTTGTTGTTCATGTTATTTGGATGAGAAATGGTGAGTTTTGTTGTTTCATGTTAAAGTTAGGTGAATGATGATAGAGGAGTGGTTGAACTATATAAAAAAAGAAAAGAAGAATCGGCTACCTTGTTATGAGCTAGGGCCGAATGTGAGTTTGGTTGTGTTTGAATATTACATGTTGGTAGAATGGTGGATGAAGATGCCGATTGTATGTTGGATTGATAGAGTCTTCAAATTGATTTTATGTGTGCATGCATGACCGAATATACGTGGTCACATGAGTAAGGAAGTAAGTTATTTGATATGTGGTAAAAGTTAGGTACTAAATCGAAGGTTGCTAAAAATTGCCATTTCTTAGCCGAATATGTGCTTGAACAATGAAGGAATTGTTGAAGAAAATAGGTGAACTTGGTGAGAGCAATCGGCCTAGTGTATAAATGATATGAAGATTTAGGAAATTGTTTTGGTTAGGTGCATGTATGATTAAGATATTCGGCAATATACTTAAGGTGGGTACATGATATTACATTATAATTATTGAGCTTAAGTATATGGATATGTGTATATGTAGTCATATAATGACGTCTTGGTTTGAAAAATTTAATGATGATGATTGCCGAATATGATAAATAAATACATGTTATTGGGTTAAATATTGAATACTCTTATTTGTATTATTTAAGCTCAAGAACCTAAAGGAGAGGCGTCCAACAAGGGGAAATCGAAGGTCATCGAGTAGCCGACTCGGAATTATTTTACCCAACATAAAGTAAGTCATTAAGCATGTAGTGGGTAGTATATCAAATGGTCATAATGTGTATGTATTGATGCTGATTGGAATGAATAAATATACATATATATGCATGTACGTATGTGATGATGAAATTGTTGAATGAAAGAGAAGAGGTAAGATGTAATGAGTTGTTGATCTCGGCACTAAACGTGCGGGATAACCATTTATGACCATGAGATTGGCGCTAAGTGCGCGGGATTAAATTGTACAGCACTAAGTGTGCGATTGACTATGTTGCACTAAGTGTGCGAAATGAATATGATGCACTAAGTGTGCGGATGACCATGCGGCACTAATGTGCGAGTGGACTATGTGCACTAAGTGTGCGATTTGATTACGTAGCACTAAGTGTGCGAGTTGATTATATAGCACTGAGTGTGCGGGCTCAATAAATTCATGAATCATTATGGACACTATGTGTGCGACATATGAGTCGATCGCGGACAGCGGATCGGGTAAGTGTCTCGAGTACGTGGCTAATAGGTGCTATGCTTATACTTGGTGTTGAGCTCGGTAAGTTGAACCTATGTGACAAATATACTTGAAGTCACGTACATAAAATTTATCGTAGGATGGGTGAAAGGCCGTATAGTCGTTTGGTTGTAACGAAAATAAATCGATTTATGAATTGCTTCAATGTCCTATTGATGAGTATATAGAATGTGAATGCATGAATTGATATGAAATTGAATTGATAAGTTGGAGGAACTATGGTATGGTTCGGTATGGATGGAGTAAATTGTCTCGTTCCATTTTGTTTCCTCTTGTGATAATGTTGTTGATAGATGGTAGTGCATTGCTTATGACTTACTGAGTTATAAACTCACTCGATGTTTCCTTGTCACCCACTATAGGTTGCTTGGACTCATCTATTTTTTTGCGGGTCGGCCGTCGTTGAAGTCATCACACCGGATAGCAAGTTTTGGTACTTTCTTCTTAGTGTGTTTAGAAGATATTTTGGCATGTATAAGTAGTACGTTGTGTTTGAATTATGGCATGTAAACTTTAAGCCATGCGAAAATGGCACGAATGTTCGATTGAATTGGATCAAGGGTAGGCATGAAAGGACCTAGTTACTTTCGTAACAGATGCTGGCAGCAGCAGTGTCATGAGATTGAAAAATCACTAAAAATAGTGGGAGTGGAATTAATTGATGAATAAATTATGTAATCGAAGCTCGATGAGTCTGCTTTCATGAGGAAGTAACGAAAAGATCATATGGGCAGTATATTAAGAGATAATCAGATTTTAGTGGGACAGGGCCAGAACGGTTTCTGGATTCCCTGCTCCGACTTTGGAAATTCATTATAAATTAACCAGAGATAATTAGGGGTCGTACCATATATGTGCAGATTCCTCTCTGAGTCTAGTTTTCATAGAAACAAACGGCAACAGTATTGAAGCCCCGTGCAGGGAGATATCCCAGTCGTAATGGGCAAAGGTCAGTGTAGTCGACCCCTGCAACTTGGGGGACTTTGACTAATAAACTGTACTAATTGGCCCAACCAAAAATTCTAGAAAAAATACATAGATGGGCACATGAGTCTAGTTTCTGGGAAAAATTACGAAACTGATTTTCGAGTTACGAAACTCAAGATATGATTTTTAAAGCGGCTAGTACACAGATTGGGCAGTGTCTGGAAAATAAATTTTGTAAGGGGTTAAAGCCAGTTAACACCTTGTGTTCGACTCCGGTGTCGGTTTCGGGTTCGGGGTGTTACATTTACTACTTTGTTGCCAAGGTTGCACGGGTCACCTAAGACGATTGTGAACCTACTATAGGGTCAGTAAGCTTACCTAGACCCTTAATTGAATGAAATGACTTTATGACTGATTTATATGTATATATGTTATCGAGCATGATGATGTTGCACTGAACTGATATTGTGTATACTGTTACCATGTTATAGCATGTCACAACTCTATATTGCATTGCATTGGGTTGGGGGTTGATTTTTTTCAGAGAAGTGTACTGAAAGGCCTCGAGCCTAATTTACTGGTAGCTCAGATACAAATTACTGTCTAGTGCCGCACTCGATACTTCTTGGAGTGTAGGTGTGACAGCCCTAAAGTGACCCTAGTCGGAAAGCGGTCTCGGGACGCTAAACCGAGTCACCAAATTATTTGAATGTGATAATTATTGCCTAAATATGTGAATATAAATGTGTGAAAGTTTTAAGCTTCGATTTAGTTAATTGCATGTGAATTTAGTTTATAGGACTTATGTGAGAAAATTTAGAAATGTGCTAGGCAAATGCAAGTGGCCTAATAGTGCATGTAATCAAAGGGGTGGACTTGCATGTCAATTTCCCCCCATTTAAATACTAGTGGCCGGCCATGACAAGGGATGATGGGCAAAACATGTCATGAAACATGTTGTGTTAATGGAAAATAAAATAAGAAGCATGGGCAATAAACTAATAAGAAATGGAAGGAAGAAAAAAAAAAAGGAATGTGTGTGAGTGTTCCCCCCCCCATTGCCGTGAGTTGGAGAAAAGAAAAAAATTTGTTCATCCTTTTTCATTTCTTTTGGCCGAAAATTCTAAGGAAGAAGGAAGGAGTTCTTGCTTCATGTTTGGTTTGGAAGAGGATTAGGAGGAGGTTTGGCTATACTTGTATCTAGATTAAGGTATGTTTGAGGTTGTGCCATGAGATTCATGCATGTTTTTAGTTGCTAGCTTGAGTCTAATTAGCCCATGGTTCAAATTTTGCTATGTCATGGGGATGTATTCGGCCTAGGTGGATTTTGTGTTAATGCCATTGCATGCCTAAATATGAAGTTTGTTAATGAAATGTGATGGTGGAATTGATGACTCTTGGATTTTCTTTTTAGCATTTTTGAGTGAGACATTAAGTTCTTGTTTAACCCATGACCAAATTGAAATGTATGGCGTTGTGATGTATTCGGCCATGGTATATCCTAAGTATGATTTATGTTATTGCATGGTAGGTAAAATTTTGTTTTGGATTTATGTTCATGTTTAGTTATAATCAACTTTGAGATTCGCTCTTGCACATATATATATTTTTGCACATGACGTATTGGTATGACATATACAATATCTCAAGTATATATTACATATGATGGTGTTTCGGTTATGGAGTACATGATGTTGGTATTGAGTTATAATATGTAATGCATTAGTGTAAAAGTATGCCATTTGTGTGTGGTATTGAGATATAATTGGCCTCAACATAGACCATGCATAATCGGCCACATGAATGAGTACATAGGTTGATGGTGTTGTTCGGCCATAGGTAAGCATATTGAAGGCTTTATCTTGACTTAGAAAATTCGGCT